>NC_051156.1:228006718-228046718 GCF_013339745.2 Dermacentor silvarum
TTGTGCCACTGGGAATGTTCCGCTTACAACGACGACAAAAATGCCTTACGTATCTGCAACTGTGAGCGGAATGGAAACCCACGTGACTACGGTTCCACAAGGGCAGCGACCGACGCTAGCAGCGCTGCGCAAACTGCACTGGGTATGTGCCGCTTTCAATGAACGCCACTGCATTACCGAGCTGGGCTTGAATGGTATGTGCAAGCTATTTAATGTATCTCTCGCCAACTAGGTAACTGGGTATGTGCCACTGGGAATGTTCCGCTCTACAACGACGAAAAATGCCTTACGTGTCTGCAACTGTGAGCGGAATGGAACCCACGTGACTACGGTTCCACAAGGGCAGCGACCCGACGCTTTAGCAGGCTGCGTCACAACTGCACTGGGTATGTGCCGCTTTTCAATGAACGCCAATGCATTACCGAGCTGGGAATTGGCTGGGTATGTGCAGCTATTTAATGTATCTCTCGCCAACTAGGTAACTGCGTATGTGCCAATGGGAATGTTCGCTCTACAACGACGACAAAAATGCCTTACGTACCTGCAACTGTGAGCGGAATGGAAACCACGTGACTACGGTTCCACAAGGGCAGCGACCCGACGCTTTAGCAGGCTGCGTCACAACTGCACTGGGTATGTGCCGCTTTTCAATGAACGCCAATGCATTACGAGCTGGCCTTGAATGGTATGTGCAGCTATTTAATGTATCTCTCGCCAACTAGGTAACTGGGTATGTGCCACTGGGAATGTTCCGCTCTACAACGACAAAAATGCCTTACGTGTCTGCAACTGTGAGCGGAATGGAACCCACGTGACTACGGTTCCACAAGGGCAGCGACCCGACGCTTTAGCAGGCTGCGCCACAACTTCACTGGGTATGTGCCGCTTTTCAATGAACGCCAATGCACTTGAATGGTATGTGCAGCTATTTAATGTATCTCTCGCCAACTTGGGTAACTGGGTATGTGCCACTGGGAATGTTCCGCTCTACAACGACGACAAAAATGCCTTACGTGTCTGCAACTGTGAGCGGAATGGAACCCACGTGACTACGGTTCCACAAGGGCAGCGACCCGACGCTTTAGCAGGCTGCGCCACAACTGCACTGGGTATGTGCCGCTTTTCAATGAACGCCAATGCATTAGCGAGCTGGGCCTTGAATGATATGTGCAGTATTTAATGTATCTCTCGCCAACTTGGTAACTGGTATGTGCCACTGGAATGTTCCGCTCTACAACGACGACAAAATGCCTTACGTATCTGCAACTAGCGCGGAATGGAACCCACGTGACTACGGTTCCACAAGGGCAGCGACCCGACGCTTTAGCAGGCTGCGCCACAACTGCACTGGGTATGTGCCGCTTTTCAATGAACGCCAATGCATTAGCGAGCTGGGCCTTGAATGATGTGCAGCTATTCAATGTATCTCTCGCCAACTTGGTAACTGGGTATGAGCCACTGGGAATGTTCCGCTCTACAACGACGACAAAAATGCCTTACGTATCTGCAACTGTGAGCGGAATGGAACCCACGTGACTACGGTTCCACAAGGGCAGCGACCGACGCTTTAGCAGGCTGCGCCACAACTGCACTGGGTATGTGCCGCTTTTCAATGAACGCCAATGCATAGCGAGCTGGGCCTTGAATGGTATGTGCAGCTATTTAATGTATCTCTCGCCAACTTGGTAACTGGGTATGTGCCACTGGGAATGTTCCGCTCTACAACGACGACAAAAATGCCTTACGTGTCTGCAACTGTGAGCGGAATGGACCCACGTGACTACGGTTCCACAAGGGCAGCGACCCGACGCTTTAGCAGGCTGCGCCACAACTTCACTGGGTATGTGCCGCTTTCAATGAACGCCAATGCACTTGAATGGTATGTGCAGCTATTTAATGTATCTCTCGCCAACTTGGTAACTGGGTATGTGCCACTGGGAATGTTCCGCTCTACAACGACGACAAAAATGCCTTACGTGTCTGCAACTGTGAGCGGAATGGAACCCACGTGACTACGGTTCCACAAGGGCAGCGACCCGACGCTTTAGCAGGCTGCGCCACAACTGCACTGGGTATGTGCCGCTTTTCAATGAACGCCAATGCACTTGAATGGTATGTGCAGCTATTTAATGTATCTCTCGCTAACTTGGGTAACTGGGCATGTGCCACTGGGAATGTTCCGCTCTACAACGACGGCAAAAATGCCTTACGTGTCTGCAACTGTGAGCGGAATGGAACCCACGTGACTACGGTTCCACAAGGGCAGCGACCCGACGCTTTAGCAGGCTGCGCCACAACTGCACTGGGTATGTGCCGCTTTTCAATGAACGCCAATGCACTTGAATGGTATGTGCAGCTATTTAATGTATCCTCGCCAACTTGGGTAACTGGGTATGTGCCACTGGGAATGTTCCGCTCTACAACGACGACAAAAATGCCTTACGTGTCTGCAAATGAGCGGAATGGAACCCACGTGACTACGGTTCCACAAGGGCAGCGACCCGACGCTTTAGCAGGCTGCGCCACAACTTCACTGGGTATGTGCCGCTTTTCAATGAACGCCAATGCATTAGCGACTTGAATGAATGATATGTGCAGCTATTTAATGTATCTCTCGCCAACTTGGTAACTGGGTATGTGCCACTGGGAATGTTCCGCTCTACAACGACGACACAAAATGCCTTACGTGTCTGCAACTGTGAGCGGAATGGAACCCACGTGACTACGGTTCCACAAGGGCAGCGACCCGACGCTTTAGCAGGCTGCGCCACAACTGCACTGGGTATGTGCCGCTTTTCAATGAACGCCAATGCATTGCGAGCTGGGCTTGAATGGTATGTGCAGCTATTTAATGTATCTCTCGCCAACTTGGTAACTGGGTATGTGCCACAGGGAATGTTCCGCTCTACAACGACGACAAAATGCCTTACGTGTCTGCAACTGTGAGCTGTGAGCGGAATGGAACCCACGTGATACGGTTCCACAAGGGCAGCGACCCGACGCTTTAGCAGCTGCGCCACAACTTCACTGGGTATGTGCCGCTTTTCAATGAACGCCAATGCACTTGAATGGTATGTGCAGCTATTTAATGTATCTCTCGCCAACTTGGGTAAACGACGCTGTGCCACTGGGAATGTTCCGCTCTACAACGACGGCAAAAATGCCTTACGTGCTGCAACTGTGAGCGGAATGGAACCCACGTGACTACGGTTCCACAAGGGCAGCGACCCGACGCTTTAGCAGGCTGCGCCACAACTGCACTGGGTATGTGCCACTTTTCAATGATCGCCAATTCTTGAATGGTATGTGCACTTTTAATGATCTCTCGCCAACTGGGTATGGGCATGCAGGGAATGTTCTACAACGACGGCAAAAATGCCTTACGTATCTGCAACTGTGAGCGGAATTCAATGTACCTCCGCCAAAATGAACGCAATGCATTAGCGAGCTGGGCCTTGAATGTATGGGCAAGCTATTAATGTATCTCTCGCCAACTTGGTAACTGGGTATGTGCCACTGGGAAAGTTCCGCTCTACAACAACGACGACAAAAATGCCTTACGTGTCTGCAACTGTGAGCGGAATGGAACCCACGTGACTACGGTTCCACAAGGGCAGCGACCCGACGCTTTAGCCGGCTGCGCCACAACTTCACTGGGTATGTGCCGCTTTTCAATGAACGCCAATGCATTAGCCCGCTGGGCCTGAATGGTATGTGCAGCTATTTAATGTATCTCTCGCCAACTTGGGTAACTGGGTATGTGCCACAGGGGAATGTTCCGCTCTACAACGACGACAAAAATGCCTTACGTGTCTGCAACTGTGAGCGGAATGGAACCCACGTGACTACGGTTCCACAAGGGCAGCGACCCGACGCTTTAGCAGGCTGCGCCACAACTTCACTGGGTATGTGCCGCTTTTCAATGAACGCCAATGCACTTGAATGGTATGTGCAGCTATTTAATGTATCTCTCGCTAACTTGGGTAACTGAGCATGTGCCACTGGGAATGTTCCGCTCTACAACGACGGCAAAAATGCCTTACGTGTCTGCAACTGTGAGCGGAATGGAACCCACGTGACTACGGTTCCACAAGGGCAGCCACCTGACGCTTTAGCAGGCTGCGCCACAACTGCACTGGGTATGTGCCACTTTTCAATGATCGCCAATGCACTTGAATGGTATGTGCAGCTATTTAATGTATCTCTCGCCAACTTGGGTAACTGGGCATGTGCCACTGGGAATGTTCCGCTCTACAACGACGGCAAAAATGCCTTACGTATCTGCACTGTGAGCGGAATGGAACCCACGTGACTACGGTTCCACAAGGGCAGCGACCCGACGCTTTAGCAGGCTGCGTCACAACTACACTGGGTATGTGCCGCTTATCAATGAACGCCAATGCATTACCGAGCTGGGCCTTGAATGGTATGTGCAGCTATTTAATGTATCTCTCGCCAACTTGGTAACTGGGTATGTGCCACTGGGAATGTTCCGCTCTACAACGACGACAAAATGCCTTACGTGTCTGCAACTGTGAGCGGAATGGAACCCACGTGACTACGGTTCCACAAGGGCAGCGACCCGACGCTTTAGCAGGCTGCGCCACAACTGCACTGGGTATGTGCCGCTTTTCAATGAACGCCAATGCATTAGCGAGCTGGGCCTTGAATGGTATGTGCAGCTATTTAATGTATCTCTGGCCAACTTGGTAACTGGGTATGTGCCACTGGGAATGTTCCGCTCTACAACGACGACAAAATGCATTACGTGTCTGCAACTGTGAGCGGAATGGAACCCACGTGACTACGGTTCCACAAGGGCAGCGACCCGACGCTTTAGCAGGCTGCGCCACAACTTCACTGGGTATGTGCCGCTTTTCAATGAACGCCAATGCACTTGAATGGTATGTGCAGCAATTTAATGTATCTCTCGCCAACTAGGTAACTGGGTATGTGCCACTGGGAATGTTCCGCTCTACAACGACGACAAAAATGCTCTACGTGTCTGCAACTGTGAGCGGAATGGAATCCACGTGACTAAGGTTCCACAAGAGCAGCGACCCGACACTTAAACAGGCTGCGGCACAACTTCACTGCGTATGTGCCGCTTTCAATGAACGCCAATGCACTTGAATGGTATGTGCAGCTATTAATGTATCTCTCGCCAACTTGGTACTGGGTATGAGCCACTGGGAATGTTCTGCTCTACAACGACGACAAAATGCCTTACGTATCGCAACTATGAGCGGAATGGAACCCACGTCACTACGGTTCCACAAGGGCCGACCCGACGCTTTAGCAGGCTGCGCCACAACTGCACTGGGTATGTGCCGCTTTCAATGAACGCCAATGCATTAGCGAGCTGGGCCTTGAATGATATGCAGCTATTTAATGTACCTCTCGCTAACTTGGTAACTGGGTAGTGCCACTGGGAATGTTCCGCTCTACAACGACGACAAAATGCCTTACGTGTCTGCAACTGTGAGCGGAATGGAACCCACGTGACTACGGTTCCACAGGGCAGCGACCCGACGCTTTTGCAGCCTGCGCCACAACTTCACTGGGTATGTGCCGCTTTTCAATGAACGCCAATGCACTTGAATGGTATGTGCAGCTATTTAATGTATCTCTCTCGCCAACTTGGGTAACTGGGTATGTGCCACTGGGAATGTTCCGCTCTACAACGACGACAAAATGCCTTACGTGTCTGCAACTGTGAGCGGAATGGAACCCACGTGACTACGGTTCCACAAGGGCAGCGACCCGACGCTTTAGCAGCCTGCGCCACAACTTCACTGCGTATGTCCGCTTTTCAATGAACGCCAATGCACTTGAATGGTATGTGCAGCTATTTAATGTATCTCTCGCCAACTTGGGTAACTGGGTATGTGCCACTGGGAATGTTCCGCTCTACAACGACGACAAAATGCCTTACGTGTCTGCAACTGTGAGCGGAATGGAACCCACGTGACTACGGTTCCACAAGGGCAGCGACCCGACGCTTTAGCAGCCTGCGCCACAACTTCACTGGTATGTCCGCTTTTCAATGAACGCCAATGCACTTGAATGGTATGTGCAGCTATTTAATGTATCCTCGCCAACTTGGGTAACTGTGTATGTGCCACAGGCAATGTTCCGCTCTACAACGACGACAAAATGCCTTACGTGTCTGCAACTGTGAGCGGAATGGAACACACGTGACCACGGTTCCACAAGGGCAGCGACCCGACGCTTTAGCAGGCTGCGCCACAACTGCACTGGGTATGTGCCGCTTTTCAATGAACGCCAATGCATTAGCGACTGGGCCTTGAATGATATGTGCAGCTATTTAATGTACCTCTCGCTAACTTGGTAACTGGGTATGTGCCACTGGGAATGTTCCGCTCTACAACGACGACAAAATGCCTTACTGTCTGCAACTGTGAGCGGAATGGAACCCACGTGACTACGGTTCCACAAGGGCAGCGACCCGACGCTTTAGCAGCCTGCGCCACAACTTCACTGGGTATGTGCCGCTTTTCAATGAACGCCAATGCACTTGAATGGTATGTGCAGCTATTTAATGTATCTCTCGCCAACTTGGGTAACTTGTATGTGCCACAGGCAATGTTCCGCTCTACAACGACGACAAAATGCCTTACGTGTCTGCAACTGTGAGCGGAATGGAACCCACGTGACTACGGTTCCACAAGGGCAGCAACCCGACGCTTTAGCAGACTGCGCCACAACTTCACTGGGTATGTGCCGCTTTTCAATGAACGCTAATGCACTTGAATGGTATGTGCAGCTATTTAATGTATCTCTCGCCAACTTGGGTAACTGTGTATGTGCCACAGGCAATGTTCCGCTCTACAACGACGACAAAAATGCCTACGTGTCTGCAACTGTGAGCGGAATGGAACACACTGACCACGGTTCCACAAGGGCAGCGACCCGACGCTTAGCAAGCTGCGCCACAACTGCACTGGGTATGTGCCGCTTTTCAATGAACGCCAATGCATTAGCGAGCTGGGCCTTGAATGGTATGTGCAGCTATTTAATGTATCTCTCGCCAACTTGGTTAACTGGGTATGTGCCACTGGGTTGAGGCAAGCGAGGGAACGAATCTCAGCGTTCGCCAGCACCAGCGCGCCACGCTTCTCGCCACCTATCGATGGAGACAGACATGGAGGAAGGAAAATATATATATATATATATATATATATATATAGGAGAGAGCATACCGCAACGCGATTGTCGCCGACTGCGGTGGCCCAACACGTGATGAAAAGTCAAGCATGGAGGATACGTCAGAGCACGCGGTAGGTTTTAGTACTCCCGTTGATTTTTCTTTTTCGATACCCATTCGAAACCATTTGAAAAATTGAAACTCTTGAAATAAACAAAAAGAAAGAAAGAAATTACTCCATCTCCCACTAAAGGGAACCATGTGTGGATGCAAAGCAGCGGGGAGATGGTTAGCTTGATCCGCCACTCGACGTTTGCGTTGTGATACGGCTTCGCGTTGTCACGCCCCCTCGGGATCCACCGCTCAACGTTGACGTTTCGATTCGGCTTCTCGAGCCCGGAGTTCAGGGTCCGTTTGCCGCCATTCACGTTTCCTTTCGGCTTCGTGAGCCCGAAGTTTGGGATCGCCACGTCGCCACTCCCGTTTCGCGGCAGCGGCCCGAGCGCCCATCGCAGCGCTGCACAGCAGAGAGAATGAGGCGCGCGCGCTCCGCCATTTTCATACCGCGGAACTACCGTGGCGCCCCAACGGAGTATGCAGCTGTCGCACCACCTGCCGTGCGCGCCGCTCCGTAGAGTAGAGGATTCGTAGAGCATAGAAAGGGGGAGCGTAGGAGGAGAGAGAGGGGTAGGGGACGCACATGCGCGGTGGGGGCGTGGGACGCCGCGGGACGGAAGGAAGGACGGACAAAGCCCCCGCCATAAGCTGCTTCGCATCTAAAAGACAAAGCAAGAAAAATTTTTCCTTCCTGCATGTGAGCAGCTCCCGGCCGAGCGCGCACCGAATAAAACTACGGGTAACCAAGGTCTCGGCACATCTCGATTCTCCGTGACCTTGACGCAAGAGTCCCGTGTTGGGCCACCACTGCTGGCTACACGAAGCGTGCGCTGGCCAAGGCTGGCTGCGTGACGTAATGCTCCTTCCTATATTTTCCTTCCTCCATGAAGACAGAAGACATCCTTGCCTCAGGCCTTGGTGAATTCCCACACTTCATTACTTGTTCGACCTTCCGAGATACTAACGAAAAACACGAACAAATGGCATCAGAATTTCTAAAAATGAATGAAGAGCAAATAACGGAGATCGCAAAAACACAGAGAAGAAATTGGATTGGAAAGAGGGAACCCCGTCAGTGGTGGAACAAGGAAATAAAGCAAGCTATAGAAGAGCGTAAGCAGGCGTCCAGGGATCATAGAGAAGCCAAGAAGTTGGGATTACACGAAGATACGCGCTTAGATGCAACAAATACCGAGAAAAAAAGGTGGCGAGTAAGCTCGTGCAAGAGGAAATGAATGCGCAAGTGAACGTTGGGTGCATGACATTCGCAAAAGAGACAAAGGCGCCCAAAAAAAATTCTGGAACCATATAAGAGCACTCGAGCTCCTAATGAAAATTCGCAAACGGCCATAAGTGATGAAGAGACTAACATCTTCGAAGGAGACGATGCACTGCAGTACATCACAGACGTTATTAGGGATAACTTCGGCACGAAGAAAGCGTAGTTCAGACTCAAATACATCCAGCAAGAACAGGGCAGCCTGAGATCAAAATTTAGCATAGATAGCTTTTGCTGGAAAAGGCAGAAAACTGACCTTAATAACACGGAACGAGGACTCGATGAAATCGCAATACATCGAATCAAAAATCTCTGTTCAAAGAGCAAGGCACTGCTAAGCAATGTCATATAGCAGGCTTAGCGTATAGCTAAGTCATTAGAACGAACAAAATTCCGGTTGGATGGCGTGAAAGCAAGGTGAACCGCATCTACAAAGGCAAAGGTGATAAAGTTAAGGCCAGTTACAGTAACGTTGGTAATATATAGAATGCAAGCGATCAAATTAGAATTGTCGAAGTGGTGGATAAAATGATGTACTTGGGCAACTAGTGAATGGGTTCAGACCAGGCAGACGCTTAATATGTTTGTACTAACTCAGTGAATAGAGGTTTGAGCAGCTCAGAATAGACCTCTATCGACAGCATTTCTCGATATTAATGGAGCCTATGACAACGTAGACAGGGAATTGTTATGGGATATTCTTAAGCACGAAGGCATAGATGACGATTTCGTGGAGCTGCTGAGGGAGATATAGAGACAACCGAGTAATAGTGGTACGGGAAGGTCGAACAGGTAATGAAGTGGTGGGAATTCACCAAGGACTGAAGCAAGGATGTCCATCTGTCTCCATTGTTGTTCATGCTTTATGTTAAGGGCATAGAAACACTTGAAAACAAGTGAATTAGGGTTCGATTTATTCTACATGCATAATGGGCAAATTGGTGCAACAGGAGGTTCCCGGACTGATGTATGCGGACACATACAGCTACTAGCGGACATGCAAGAGATTTGCAGACGCTTGCGAATATCTGTGGCAACGCAGCGACAAATCTAGGCCTTAAGTTTAGCACAGAGAAATCGGGAATTATGATATTTAATGAAGATACGAGTAATTACGTGGTGTCCAATTCAACAGCAAGTCGTACCCTTAGTCAAGCAATATAAATACCTCGGCGTATATATAAACGAAAGAAGACTTACTCAAGCACCCACGAGGATAATCTGAAAATAAACGGAAGCGAAATTCAGCAATAATGAAACAGCATTTTGGGGCCACAGTAAGTATGAGGCGATGAGTGGAATCCGGAAAGGGGCAATGGTTCCAGCCGCTCACGTTCACAAATGCCATTCTGTGCATAAAATGGGATATTTTGTTGGAGTTGGAATTTAACCAAAGATCGGTAGGCCGGTTGACTTTGGGAGCTCACGGTAAAACTACAAATGAGGCAGTGCAGGGGGCACGGGTTGAACCTCTTTGAAGGCAGAGAAGCGCAGAGCAAATTAGTTTTGAAGAAAGACTCGGGAACAAGAATGAAAATAAATGAGTGGCTAAAATGCACAAGTATCAGTACCTGAAAAGCGTGGACACAAAATGGAGGATGAGGTCAAGAAAGTTCGCAACCAAGTACAGGGTAATTAGAAATGTAAAATACCAACCAAAAGTCATCACAAAAAAAGTGAGAAAGAAAGAGAGAGTGGAACTTGATGCAAAGAATGAACAAAAAAGACCATGGAGAATTACAAGAATGGGAAGAAAGAATTAGAAGGAAAAGCTGTGTGATAACACAAAGGGAAGTGCCTTGATATTTGAGGGTCGAACTGGTCGCGTAAGAATAAAACCATACCGGAGCAAATATTCGCCACAAAATGAGGCATGCTGCAGCAAAACATTCACTCGACATCCGAGCCCTGCGAAAGTGGATGTCCAGCGAAGCTGCTGAAGACAACTGCTGATATGGAAACGCTTTATGGCTCAATTCCTCCTCCGGCGCATTATTCAACCATCGGAGAATGTGGACTTCCCCTGTGCTGGATTCCACGGCAATACGACCACGCCGCCGCTGTTCGCATTGCCGTTTCTGTTCCTAAGCCGCTCCTCGTATTCACGCTGCTACTCGGGAGTCATAACTATGCGTTGCCTACCCATAGCGGTGCTGCAGCAACAATGAAATCAAGTGTTAGGCTCGTTCTTTTACATATGAAAGGCTAGTGACGTCACTCGCCGCGGCAGCTTGCGCAACAGTAATCTTTACCAGGAAACGTATGCGGGGAGTGCTACGTGCTTCGCATTGTTTGCAGGAGCACCGTATCATCAGTTATGTGGTTTGGATGCTGTCTCTTTATTGAAACCAATGCTGCGCTGTATGTTGTATGCGTGATGCAAAAGAAGTATGCACTTTCGCTTCAGTCACTCAAGGTATTTTTTTTTACAACGAAGATGTATATGCGTAGGCAAAACATCCATACGTGTCCAGAAGGGCCCTCCGCAGGAACCAGCGCGCAAACGCGAAAAGTAAAAAGAAGCCGAGTTGGAGAGGAGTTAGGAGCAAGAGAAGAGGGAATGTCGGAGTATTCACCTCGGAGTAACACGTGTTGGTGACGTACGTACACCCTCGCAGCGTCGGCGTGGAGTCCACACGCACTAAGTGTGAGGGAGCAAGGGGAAGGAGAAAGTCTGGTTCTTTCGCAGCGTGGGTGTGACGTAGCGCAACCTGCGGGGAGTGCGCACGCACCAAGTGTGAGGGAGCAAGGAAGAGGGAACGTCTGTCGCGCAATTGGTTGCCCGATTGGTGACATCGTTCCTCTCTCGCAGCGGTGCGCGCGCGCGTCCTCTCTCCGACATCGCAATGGTAAGCCACGTGTCTTGCGTTCCCCCGAGAGAGGAGCAGCTCGCGTACGAAAAAACGGCGCCGCGAACACCGCCGGGATTCCGCCCGCCGCCGCCGTGCCGCCAATGCCAAACGTGTCCGTGTCTTGATTGTTCGGCATAAAGGGTTGCGAAAAGTGATAACACAGTTCATAAACACTTTAATATACCCGCGTGATAAACCTTAAGATAAACACCGCAGTCACCCCTTTTCAGCTTCGCTGGTCAACCATCTCCACAGGGTGCAACGGCCGAGCATATTTTTGTCCCCCGTGAGGACAACGCCGCGAAAAATCCCGACCAACTAGACTTGAGCCGGTTGCCTAAGACATAAAGGTAGCGGAGCAAATATTCTGAACTAGATGAGACATGTGTATGTTGCAGCAAACATCCGGAGACCACTCAGCACATCCCTCATGGAAGCTAGCGTACACCTTCCAGAAGCGCTTGGATTTAAAGTGGACGGTAGCATCAACCGGCCAGTAGTTTAGATAATCAAGAGACGTTTAGAGTATTGGTGGAAAAAAATCAGGGAAGAGATGTATACAAAAATGGTAGAATGGAAAACATGCATAGAGTACCTCATTAAATCAAACAGGCTAGGTGACCATTTATCATCGAACCGTTACAAAGGGGATGCGAATAAATCATCATCATCATCATCATCGAAGCGCGAGCGAGGAGCCCGGTTGCAACACTCCAATTGCTAGTAGATACAGCGTTCGACCGCTGGCGCCACGCTGCGGCGCTCGCGCGTACCGCGTTTCTAGGTGGTTTCTTTCGCCGAGGGCGCTCGAACGCAATCACATGGTTCGCATGAATGCAACCCTTGAAGCGTGGCTGTATGGCTGAGTGGTTACGGCGCTCGCTTCGGAATCGCGCGTACGCTGGTTCTAGAATTTTTTCGCTAGAAAAAAATTTCTAGAACCCGCTAGAATTTTTTATATCACGCTTTTCCTTTTTTTTCCTATCTGTTTGCCAGCGCGGTCGGTTGAACCCCGTGCCACGGCGGCAGCCGTGGTGCCGGGCACCGACGCGAAGCGGCGGTCGTTGGGGTGTTGCGGAGCGCAGCGTCAGCAACACCCCAAATAAGAAATACTGCTCCAGTCAGGGTAGACTGCTCCTCCCTGTAGTGAGATTATATTTGGATCATAAAACAGTGATGCGTTTATAATACCACCGTCCCAACAGCAGGCTAGTCACCACCAGCCCAGCGTTTTCTCCGTCAACGCCTCCTCCGTTCCAACGGTGGCGGCTAGAAACATGGTACGCGCGAGCGGCGCAGCGTGCGCCACCGGTCGAGCGCTGTATCTACTAGCAATTGGAAATACGCAGCCCGGTTGCCGCGTGACATGTTTCTCAACGTTCGCACGCACCGCTGCACCCTGCATTTCGGATGCCACCCAAGGCTTCGCGGCGGCGTCGCTAGATGGCGCCGAGTGTTCTTAGGGATGCAGACAAATCAGCACTGGGAACATACCGAACTTTCAAGCAAGAAATTGCCAAAGAAAATATCTACGATAATTCTAGTGGAAGCTCTTTGTTGTTTGAAGCCAGGACGGGAGTATTGCGGACTAAGATGTACCGAGTCAAGTACCAAGGTATAGACACGTTGTGCTGTGCGTGTGGAGAAGAAGAGGAAACGGCTGAAACACCTCATACTTTTCTGTAAAGGGCTTAACCCTACAGTGCAAAGCAACGGGGCTGATTTTTTCAAAGCATTGGGTTTAGGGACAGTGAAGGCAAATAGACTTTAAGCGGGTAGAAATAACCAAACAGAGGTTATCTGATTGGTGATAAAAATCAAGGCAGGGGTGAAATTTCACCCACCACAAAGTACAAAATATGTTAATAGTCATGGCTAGATGGCGTATGCAACCGCCCGGTTAAAGGGTTCAGCCTCATCCATCCATCATCCATCCATCCATCATCCATCCATCCATCCATCCATCCATCCATCCATCCATCCCTCATCCATCCATCCATCCATCCATCCATCTATCCATCCATCCATCCAAGCACGAAAGAGGAATCCCGCTGCAGTACACGGCCTCATGACTCATTCGACGGTGGCAATACGTTATATGGATATGCAGTGCTGACGCATTACCGTCGACAGTCATCGTGAGATACGCTCTGCCGAATGTTTTGAAATTTATTGCAATTTCAATTACAAATGCGGTTCTGTTTCGACAGACGTCCGTAGAAGCAAAGAGACTATGAAAACAATGAAGGACTACGGCCTGACGATGTAGACATGGAGTGAACAACAGTGGTGGAACAAGGGCTGCCTATGGAGAGCCAACTTTTTGACGAGAGCCCTGTCTTCGCAACAACCACAACTTGGAACCGTTTATGTAGCTCACTCACTCTCACCCCGAAATGGGGAGTAGATTAATGAGCGGGTGCGCATTGTAGGGTGACGGAAGTCGAAGTACTGAAGGAGGATGCCAATACCGCAGAATTATATCACATGGTTTTCTTTTATTATTGCATGCGGTAACGATTGTGCAATACACGTCTAAAGCTTGCGATCGGTCATACGTGCTGCAAGCTGCGTGTTGATACACTTATGAACTTGATACACTTAGTTTTCAACGCGAACTTGCATTTGCTCGTTGCCCGGCGCACTACGTGCTAATGTAGCAGCAAGCCTATTTTAAATAGCAAGTGAGTTCATAGTACGGCACTAACCGGATCCCGGTAGAGTATCGGCTCCCGCCTTGCCGCGCGCAGCAAGTGCGTCGACCCTGGGGGAGCGCACGGACTGCGATCGAGGCATGACGGACGCACCAGAGCCAGGTCGACGACGCGCATGCGCGCTTTCTCGCTCGGCACGGGACATGACGAGTAGACGCGAGCATGCTGCCGTCAGCATGTGTATACGAAACGTTGAGCCGAAGGGCCGAGAGTATAATTAGAGCCTCACAGTCTCGCATCAAGGCAAATCAAGCGAGAAGAGTGTGCGCCTGGCTCTTCGGAGAGTCTCCATTTGGATGCTTCTTTACCGTTCGCTTCACTGCGATGCGGATAGTTGCGCTTGCCGCAACTCTGCATTTCCCCGACTTATTCGATTTGTCATCAGTATAGATTCGCGCTCTTTCGTGCCCTTCTTCTTTGTCGCTGTGCTCTCCCGTTCTGAGGCGCCCTCGCACGACGTCTTGTGGCTTCTTTTGTTCTTTCCTCTCGCGCTGCCAGCCTTCCAGCTGCTGGCAGCGCTCCAGTCCGTGCGGCGGCAGGTGAGCGAATGTGCGCGGCGCTTCTGGCCTTGAAGGACATGCGCGGTGCAGCGTGAACCTTAATAGCCGCCAACTGAAGAGCGCGCCCGAAGCGCCAGTCCCTGGGAAGAGTTAAGAGCTCTGCGCCTCGCATAAACCCTGCACTTGATACTGCACTCGAGAGGCGCCGCTCTGAATCAGCCTAACTCTCAGAATGCCGCAGCGCGCGACTCAGACGTCCCTGTCCTCTCATGCAGGAGAAAATTGGCACAACCGTATTTATACGCTCTGCCACCATTATGCGGTATTAATAACGCAGAGAACCCACCTTTCGCCTCAGCAGCATGCAACTTTCTTAGCGAAGCAGGGGTCTAGCTATTCACCTCTCTTGATAAAGGTTGCTGACATCCTTGCAGCGATAGTAAAAGCTGCCGCTTGGCCCTTTATTATTCGCAAAATATGAGACACACAGTGGCTGCTTAGCGCTTCCCCAAAGACTCGATATAGAGAGGATAGCGCTGTTAGCGCAACAGCGAAGCGAGGAGGCTTGCAGTCTTATGGGGGAAAGGAGCTTTCTTGCTCGCAGCTTGCAATCCAGTGCACCCTCCGTTTTCAACCATCTTTTGCTCTGTTCATTGCGTACAGTTGCGTCTCTTTGTGTAGCTTACGAAACATTCAGAACGTGCTACTATATTCACTATACAAACGCGCGTTTAATATACGAATCTGAATATAATGCGAGGTGATAAGTGAGGAGTATAGATATGTAAGCGGCTGAAAAAAAACATTGAAAATGTTTCGTTTTTTCCAACCAGGATAAAATTAAAAGAACAAAACATATAACGTCGCAGAATACAGTACCTGCAAGGGTACTGTATTGTAGGATCCAAAGAAGGAGTTTGGGAGTCTGCGAAGCAGCTGGATCCATCGACGTGGTGGCAAGGAGTTTGCTTCAAAACAACCCTTGAGACCCCTTGCCTGTCGCGTACTGCAGATTCCGCCTTCTTCTGCGGCATGTGAAAGAAACTGGTCCGAGTTTGCAAATGTGCACACCAAGCTACGCAACGGGCTCGCGTGCAAAAACTTGTGTACGTGCACTTGGACTTCAATGTCTGGAAGGCTTCGTCCGCTGCAAAAGCGATGCGTCAAGCGGAATGAATCGGACAGAGATTGATACAAATGTCGGTCTTGACGCTTTGATGTAAAATCAATGCCTTGACGTGAAATCGTGCCTAGATTTGGAACCCGGAAGCTCTGCTGGAATTTTTGTGATGCAATAATGTAACAATTATATTCTGTTCAGTGTTAAAGAAATAAATGCGTCGGGTTTTTCATAGCTCTGTGCGCAATCGCTTTTTTTTCTTCAGTTTTTCGTGTTTTTCTGAGAAAAACATGACAGAAAACCAATTTTTTTACGCCCCTCAAGTTCATGAAAATTTACATCTCTGGTTAATACAGTAAAAATGGGGAAGAAAGTTGTATTTGGCATATAACAAGAGGCAGTAATATTTAAAAATAAGAACTACTACGCAAACGTAATACGACGCATAACACTCAACAAGCAGAGTTTGCCCTGAAGACAGTTCGTGGAATGCCCTCCTATTTATTGGGTTTATTGACCAGTTGCCTTCACCCAAAAAGATCACGTACGCGTGACGCCTGCGGCAGAAGGATGTTCCACATCCACCGCCAAGGTTTGTGAGTGATGGCACTGGCTAACACTCCCAAGGTTAGTTGTAGTAGTAAAAGCATAAGTAGCCCAGAAAGTGGATGGGAAAACGGCGCCGCGGTAGCTCAATAGTAAGAGCATCGTACGCGTACTGCGAATACGTGGGATCGTTCCTCACCTGCGGCCAGTTGTATTTCATCCATTCAATTAATTTCAGTTTGTAAGTGCAAGTAATTTCCCCTATATGTTGTCCTTGTTGGTTGCTTCTTATGATACTCCTTCTAACCGGGCCGCTCCGCAAGTTGGGCGGCTCTCGGACGAAGTCAGTCAGGGCCACTTCTTCCCATGCCGCTGCACGAAGATCGCCAACCGCAAACCGTTGACAACAAAGTGTCGCCTTGCGACGCATACAGTTGTTGCCGACCATTTCGGCCGCCAGGATGACTCTTCTTTTAAAAGCAGCTGCATATTGCTTCCGCGGTCCCGACACTGCGCGATCGTGCACATTCTGACAAGGCGGGCGTCGCGAACTTAGCCTCGTGGTGAGATAGCGTAGCAGACACGGTAAAAAAAGCGGAACTGTAGATGTGAACCCAGCATTGTTTCGTTCCACGTCTAATACGACGCGAAAATTTGAAATGCGAAAATTTCGAGAAAAAAAAGGATGACCTTAAATCATACGCCAAATCTTTGCGGTTCTTATCACTTCCATTGGTTGGAGGTATGTTCTGAGCCATGGCGGACAGCGTTTCCTTCCCGTGATTGCCGTTCACTGACGCTTGCGTCTATCGAGCCTGGAGTGCAGCATTCGATTAGCCAACACAATGAGTGCGTCGCTCTTCTGTAAGTGGTTGTGCAGATTCGCTGTTCTTGCTGCTACCGACAATCCTCAAATCTCGCTCCCCTTTGCACTGTCCTTTCCGGCTTAAGTGCATGCGAGTGCGGTTCCTCGCCGGTTTGTGGAGAGTTCTATCCACATCTCAACATCAGGGAGTAGCAAAGTGAGGCTCTCTTGATGATACCGGAAGAGGTATCGTACCAGAATGAAATGCAGTCCTAATGCTGCGCGAAGCGGCTTAGGGCATTAGCTGACTACACGGACAGTGCGCAAATGCTAAAATGTTTCTGTTTTATTTGTGACTCTTTACGGAGGGCTTTTTTTTTTTGAAGCCACACCTGTAGAGGCGGGTGCGGCATGAAATCTTAAAAATAAGAATTCTTAAGAATAAGAATTTCAAAGAATTTCGTTCACGCCGACTTGGTCGTTAGTTAAACGTTGACAACCTTCAAGCAGATTTATCTCCCACATAAGTGACCCACGAACTTTCGGTCGATTCCTCCATCAGGTTTTTAGATCTTAGATTGTTTTCAGCAAGTAACCACGTCTGTTGGCAGCATGAACCTCGGGCTAGTAAACCTCTGCTACCTTTTAGTTCCTCTCACTCAAAGCTAGTTAAACGCAGCATTGCAAACATGTTTCGAAGAATGCCTGTCCACATAGAGCTGCGGCGAGTGGAAGAGCCAGGCTATACCTGCAACCTGTTCTAGTTTCCGTAGCGGAAACATCCTGAAGAAGTCGCGAACTCGTCAACTGAAACCAGGAGCCACCTCGCGAAAAAGAAAAGGTAGCTGTCATACCTTACATACACCGCATGTCACATAATTTGAAAAATATTGCCCAGCAAGCTAACGCAAATGTCGTGTTTCTGCCCCGTGCAAGCTTTCTAAGCTCTGCAGAATGACCAGCCCTTTTTTTCCGCAAGGCACCGGCCTGTGTGACAAATCACGATAACAAATGCGTAGATTGTTATCGATGAGTTATTAGATGAGATTCCTTTAGATTGTGGTGGAAAGTACGTGGGCCAAACTGAGTAATGCCTGTATGACAGGCTGAGGCAACACAATAACAAAGTCACATTGGAAGGCAGGGCCACCTGGTAATTCATTGTAGAGATTGCAAATGTAAGCCAGACTTCTACGCCTGCGCTGTGGTTGCCAGAAGCCGTGACAAATGGGTTCGATTAATAATTGAGGTCAAAAGAATCATTAAGGCAGGTGATAAGTGCCTAATTGTTGCATCAATATCACTATCGTACAAAGAACTGCTTTACCTGAACGCGAATGCGCACTGAGCAACTGTGATTGCGTTCCCTGCATAAAATAGTGGCGTTTTTTCTGATTAAACATTGTTGAAAATGGCGCCCTGTGTGTGTTCTCTTCTTCGTCCGTCGTCGTTCTCGCGCCTTCACTTCAGATCGAGCTTCTTCAGTGGCATCTAACAGAAGCCCGATTCGAGAAAGATTAGATGCAAGAGTACACTGCGAGTGAACAAGTGCTTGCATATTGCTCCTCATAGCACACTATCGTAGACGGGCAGACATGAAAAAAAAAAAAAGTTGCAGTGGCTTAGCTCGGCTATGCCAGGATATACGTAGCGTTAGCAAAGGTTCAGCTGATTATTCTTAGTTTTCCTGGTTGTCTCCTACGCTCAACCGCTAATTGCCAGGCAACTACTTCGGGATCCGATGAGTCAAGCTTCTCCGTTCGTCTGCGCTGTTGAGCAGCATTTGCGCTCTCCTTCTCCATGGCTATACCACACTGGCAAACGCCAGTCAGAAGCGCAGCGGCTCCAGCGCAGTGTCAGACGGCGACTGCACAGCGAGCGCGCGCCGGCGCCAGTGCGTCTACCACGGCTACGACGTCACTCATCTGGAATGCGCAGACCGGCGGCAGTGAGTCGCGCGCGGCGGCGGCGGAGTGCGCGAGAGGTGCCGGCTCCGGTGGCTCCGGTGCGCAAGCCGTGTGACATCACTGATCCTTGCGCATAGCGCAGCACGGCTCTTGATGTGCCGCGCGAAAACGGGCTTGGCTAGGCCAGTGTAGCTAACGCTACAAAATCATTTCATCTCGCGTCTCGGAACCGCGTCCGCGGCGGGTGCCCAGACCCACTAAAAAGACGCCGGACTCAAATCTGATTGATTTGATAATAAAGTTTACGTTCTTGTTCTTCTTCATCTAGCGTATATTTTTCTCCCGCACAAATGGGTTTTCCCCGCCCGTTCCCACAGATGCGACTTCCGAAACGACTCGAAAGAGAGGCGAATCCCGCGCCCGGCATATGCCAACGATGCGAAGAGCACTGTCCGGTCCTCGACTTTCTTTGGACTTCGTTATTGAAGCATGGCTTTCGCACCTACTGCGGACTCTGCCAACAGCTGTCCTTCTTCCGTTTCCATCCACGTGCTTTCTCATCGCCTAGGAAGAGGGATCGCCTGTCATAACGCAAAGGAAAAGCGCAGGGAAACGAGACAGTAGCCGTGAAGCCGCTGAACTGCGAGCAAGGCACATGAGTGTCACGCCTTCCGTATTTTCCCGATATTCTAAATGCGGTTCTTTTACTGCGCTTAGAAAAAGAGAAGAAAAGGACACTATGGGGGCAACCGAAGCCCCGGCATTCGCATTGCAGTGCTCTACCAACACAACGATAGCGGTGCCATTGTCTACTATATGGAACTGGCAGGCAGAAAATGTCGTCAAGAAATATAAACAATAACAGGGCAAAGGTGGTCCTTCCCGTCAGCTGCTTTGTCCTGGCGCCTTGGCTATGGAGGCACACAATATTGCGCAGTGGCAAAACAGTCAGGCAGCTTTGGCAGATTCCATAACTGAGACGACAGCACACATGGCGCGGTAAATGCAAGCGAACACGAGGAGGACGCCGACAGCGAACATGAACTGCAACGATGGTAACGCTTTCTTTCAAGCCTACTAAAAACGTCGCAATCTTCGTTGAGCGGGACGGGGTCTACGGATAGCAAGATAGAGCTCGCAGCGAGGTAGCGCAATGAGCAGAAACATAGATACGTGGGACGCAAATTTGTAGCCATTAGCTCAAACCCACATCACGAAAGTGATGACCCGCCTTGAAGCCAGGCGTCAAAAAGAACGGCAGGGCTCCGCGTGCAGTTGTCATTTGAAATTCGAGCTTCGCGCTCCTCCCATAACTGATAATGACCTGTCGGTATTATTACCGCGAACCTGGTCGACGGGGCTGCAGGGCAACTGCGGTTCAAACCAGCCGCTCCCGGCGATCGCGTCGTGGCTGCCAAAGGATGCAGCTGCCGCCGAGGCTATTTCTGGATGGGGGGGGGGGGGGGGGGGGGGGGGCAGCCGCGACGCGCGTTGCGCGCCAGAGTGCGCCCTCTTAACAGCAGGCGCCAGACCCTATCGGCCACCCACCACCGGCCAACCGAGCGCTCCAACAACGTCGTTTATCATTTCGTCAACACGCCTATACGTCGGACGTTTATTCACGAATGACTGCTGGTACAGCGGAACGACTGCAGTTTGTTACAGGCTCTGCTTATATTGCCGCAAAGTGCAGCGAGCACTAATGAAAAGCAATTATCAGCAATAGCACACAACTTTCATACAAAAGTGCGATCTCGTACGGGACGCTTCGCTTTCCGCACCATTTACAAGATCACCACCCCAGCTTTACAAAAAAAAAAAAAAAGACACAAATCTTCCGGTTTTACGCACCAGAATCACAATATTATTTTGAGGCACGCCGCAGTGGGGGACTACAGATTAAGTTCGACAACCTGAGTTTCTTCAACGCGCACTTAAATCTAAGTACACGAGCGTTCTTGCATTCCGCCTTCATCGAAATGCGGCCGCCATTGCCGGGATTCGATCCCGCGACCTCGTGCTTAGCAGCGCAGAGCCACTAAGCCACCACGGCACGTGCACCCCAGGTATCAAGGCTCGTGTTAGTCGGCTGGTGAACATGTCAGAGCAACTAGCCCAATAGGTTTCTCGGGTGAGCTTCTGCGAGGGTGCTCAAACTGCATGACGCCATTGTTGAGGATGTTATCTTACTTTGGGGGTGGCTCCATACATTCACGGGGCACAACTCATGCCATGTTTATTGATTGATTGAATAACTTTTTTTTCAGTCCCGCAGAATGCGTATTAGCACGCCGCGGGCCGCTCTCACGTCGGGACGGACAGGCCTAGCCTGCCAGTCACGTCATGGGCCAGAAGAGGGGACGTCCTTACCAATTGAGCGAATTCTCTTACCAATTGAGCGACCGCGGCACCATTTTCCTATTCACTTTCTGCGGTATTTATGTTTTACAACTGGAACTAACCCTGGGCGTGCATAGAGTTAATATACTGACTCTAGAGGACTAGCTGCCCATATGGCCCATGCACTGAAATTGGTCACCGCAAGAGCGCCGCCATTATGATACGCTGATGTTGCCAGCTCCTGAAACGCTTGCTAGACTTGGCGATAGTAATCAGTTTTAATCTGGCAACCTATAGCTTGTAGTGTGCGTGCAGCCGTGTGCGCGTGGGTGTGCGAGGTGTTGGCCGTGTAGCCGGCATTTACGCAACCCAAGCATGATACTGTTAAAATTTCCGGCGGTATGTGGTTTTCAACGGTCACGCACTAGCGAAATACCGTATAGGCTTCCCTGTTTGCTGTCGCAAGTGTCACTTGACGAGCAATAGGTAAAAAAAATGCTGTAATGTGATGTTTCTCGAACGATTGCGATGAATCACGAAAACTGTCTACTTGCGTGATGTTCTGAACAAGTCAGACACGTTTACTTACGTGTGAAGGGAAATGCCAGAGCCCTTTGGAGCTTTAGTCTTGCTCAAAAGGCACGAAAGTGCCATCGCGTCAATCGATGTCGTCGCGCGATCACATGTCAGAGCTAAACTATACCAAACGAAACCACAGAACACCCATAACGAAACTACCACGCATCCAAAACACAAATAAAAAATATGCGAAACCGAAACTCGCGTTATTGAATGAATGAATACATCGTGAATTTCATGAATTACGTTAGCAAGCACTTCCTGTAAGCTTAATAGTCCCACATCACCTTCATAAAGCCATCAGGTATTCGTTTTTATGACACAGCATAAGGCGACCTATACCTGTTTTCATCTCTCAAAAATATTGCGCTGGCCACATTGACAAGTTACAAAATGGCGCCGACAAATGGCGGCGCTCTAGTGGTCCCCCCTTTTTCGGCCCATCTTGCCTCTAGAGTCAGTTATATTAACTCTATGTGGGCGTGTATATATATATATATATATATATATATATATATACATATTCAATTTTTGGAGTCACGATTAAAATCAGTTTACTATTGGATTACACACGGTTTACCGTGGACCAATGCTTCATTGTGATATCCAATATTAAACTGATTTTAATCGTGACTCTAAAAATTGTATATATATATATATATATATATATACAATTTTTAGACTCACATTAAAATCAATTTAATATTGTATATCACAATGAAGCAAGTGTTTTGATTACACACGGTGTTCCAACTATCATGCACCAAGATTTGAAAAAAGAGCAATTGCGTTACTCCATGAAAACGTAGTGTGTATTGTTTCTATTACAGTGAAGTACCCGCAAGTACTTTTTTTCGTTACCGAGATTTAATCAGGTAATTGTAATTCATTATCTAACTCGAGAAGTACTGTTCTGATCACCAAAGTGCATGTCAATGAGAAAATTGCAGAGCAACATAAAAAAAAATGTGGGCAGCTTGCATTAGTCGTGCAAGGATGGAGTAAACGGCGGAGCTGGTGATCGACATAGCTTCCAGGTTTTACTAGGCTTGGCTAAGTTTTGCTAGGAAATGCTAAGTGCTGCTAGGCACAGTATTCCGAATCGGCTCGCCGCCGACACGCAGATTCTCACTTGGCCGCGTGACGCGCTTCAGGATGAGCGGCTTCTTCTTTGGCTGTCCGGATCTTCTTTGGTCGTCCCATCGCAAGGCTACATGTACTTGCCACAGAGTCATGAGTTCTGCCGCCGTCGCGGTGGCTCCAAACCTTATCTTCCCGGTGACGTCACGGCCAGCTGCGCCTCCCACACTTTCCGGGGCGTGGTTGGTCGAAACCTGCCAAGCCGATGCAGAGGCGCCTGCTGCAGTCACGGACACCACGCGCGTTCAGCGCGAACGCGGGGAAACGCATCTAGACGGCGTCGGCAGCAGCTCTGCGCCTTGCCTCGTTGGTGCTGCTACAATTTCTTTCTCTCTGTCTCTCGCTCTCATTTTCTCTTTCTCCCGAGCATAGCGCGCGGCGCGCGCGTGATCTCCTTCCCTCTCCTTAACGTCCCATGCCAAGGCAGCAAGTGCACAGCACAGAGGAGGCGAAGCACATGCCACTCCGCGAGGTGGTGCTAGGCAACGCGCGGTGACGTCATCGCCAGGAGATGTTTTACTTCGCACTACGCGGCGCAACCAAAGCTTAAACTTAAAGCCCCTATATAAAAAAGTAGCGACACTCTCCTCCTCCACTTCCCTCCTCCTCGATTCTCCTCTCTTTCGCGCTTGCTCCTCGACCGTGGCGCCGCCTACACCGCTCGAGCGTAGCAGACGATCTTTCGCAGAGTGAATGCGCGCTTTGCAAGGCGTGCGTTTGAGCGTTTGCCTTTGCTTTCTAGCTTCGAGTAACTTCGTGTACAGCATAAAATTTCTGTAAGGAGGGTTATATAAATTTAGTGACGGCAGGTTTTCGTTTATTCTGCTTTGAAAACTTCTTTTAAGTAGCTAACGAGCGCCAACGCCGTACCATGACGACTCCGAATGTATCGCGTGCGCTACAATTAGGTACGTAACATTTGTCAAGTGCGTGTCGCAAGATCTTCTAGCGAATTGGTGTAAATAATAAGTTTGTGATCGAATGTCAACATCTTGGCCTCCAGCAAGCCCTCGGTAACCTAATAATCCGCACCGTCCATACATGTGAATTCGCGACGCGTATCAGCTATGACGCAAAAGGCTGGCAGAGGGCACAAACAACCGCTGCACCGAAGGTTCGATATGGCATTACAAGATACAAAGCCGTCAACATGCGCGCTTGCCAATCTTCGAAGCACGCGCGAAGGCTCGCGTGCCCGCGCATGCAAGCCTGTAGGCGTACAAAACGATTAAGTGCGCCGAATACACGTCCAAATGCACCAAAGTACACGTACTCGCAACTTACCTCGCATAGTCGTGTGGAGGGTGTTGGTCTGAAGTTCTTTCTGCCAATTCGATGAATCCACGTCTTTCTTCTTAACCCGTCGCGCTTACCGGACGGTATCGAGAAGAGTCGCTTGCCTTTGCTAGAAGTATTTTGGCATCCAAAGGCGCAGCAAGCCATGGTTATGGAAAATGCCTTGAAGCGACGTCGCACTTGCCACAAACTTAGTTTAACGCATTCTCAAACTTAAACAACAAGGAAGAGCAGCGGTACCAACGTGCGCTCCTCGCCAGTCGGTAGACGCTTATCAAGCGAAAATGGCGCGGAGCGTGATCGTAAACAAACGCAGCCAGCGTCCGGCGGCTCGGCGGTCCACGTGATGCCATTAGGCCAATATACCAACGCGGCGTCGGCCTCGGACAGGGTGTGCGAGGAGGCGGCGGCATTCTTCAAAGCGTGACGCTACTTTTTTATATAGGGGCTTTACTTAAACTGCTCCGCTGTTAAATAATCACCGCCCTTCCCACTTCGTGCCGATGGTCGAACAGCGAAGCTGTGCTTTCGCGGCCGCTGGCTGCACCGTGCGAAGAGCGCGCGGCGCAAACACCTTATACTGCTTAAACTCCCGAGGAAGAAGCCGCCCAACGTGAGCGCCAGCGAGAGCTTGCTCACGTCGTGAGGAACGCGCTAGGAACGCCGTCACCCGTGAAAGCCGACGCTTCCCATCCCCCGCAACGTGCTAGGAACGCCGTGTCCATGGAATCCGATGCGTCCCATCCCCCACAACGCGCTAGGAACGCCGTCGCCCGTGGACGCCGACTTTTATACCCCGGCGCCTCTCCACCTCGTCCCCGGCGCGCGCTCCGATTGGTCGGCTCTGCTCCTCCCGGCGAGCGAGTCACGTGACCTCTCCGGCTTTGCTTTTGCGTGACGGCGGCCGTCATCACCGGCGCACGCTCGACTAAGAATAGCTCCGCTGTTAAAACTCCCGATATAGCTTCTGTTGCTCAGTACGTGCTACATAAGTGTTTTTTCTGAGCGTGAAAGAAGCCCGCGAATACACGCAGACTTGCCGCGCGACTCGCCGCTCGAGGCACTTTCGTGTATTCGGGGCTTCTTTCACGCTCGGAAAGAACACTTTTATGTAGCACGCATTGAGCAACAGAAAGCTGTTCGGGAGCTTTACAGCGAAGCTGTTAAGGGCTAGTTCCCCCAGGATCGTGACTGCGTGTAGAAAAAATCACCGCCACTTCCACTTCGAAGATGGTTGAACAATGAAGCTGTGTTAGTTACACCGAGTGTTACGAGTATTACATGCGCATGTGTTGCACGTGATGCAATTGCGTAAACACAAGTAAACACAGATCTACAACAGGAACTTGTATCGAAACGTTGCGAGCTGAGACGAGCAGCGCCTTCCGACGCTGCTTGGCGAGTGTCCATTCTGTGGTCGAAACCTGCCGAGCCGCCGCCAGAGGCATCGGCTGCAGTCACGAGACCGCACGCGTTCGGCGCGAACGCGGGGAAACGCAGATGGCGTCGACAGTAGCTCTGCGTGTTGCCTCGTTGGTGCTGCTACATACTTGCGATTCTCTCATTGTGTGTGTTTTTTTTTTTCGCGTGAGGTTTCTGTGTGTGTTTGGCGTGCTTTTTTTCACGTGCAAGTTGTTCCGCCCCTATTTTGCGCGCCAGTAATGAGAGCAAGCGACGAGCCCGTTCAGGAGTCAACGCTCGCTGACGCTCGCAGTAGGCAGCCTCTTCCTCAGGAGTGCGCACTACTCGTGGTTTTCCGTAGTGGCATCGCAGCTCAGCTGCGGTTCGCGTTTGGTATCCGAAAGGGCGCGCCGCACAGAAACACCTCTTAACTCATCGCCTCTCCACCTCGCGCCCAGCGCGGCTTTTATTGGTCGCCTCCTCCCCCCAGCGCTCCTCTCCTTCTCTGCTGGTCACATGACCTGCCCTCCTCCGGCGCGGTTCTCATCCTCTCCTGTCACGTGACCTGCGTGACACCGGACAGACGGCGAAGGCTCGACTAAGAACCCTCCGCTGTTAAAACTATCATCATCAGCATTGGCTCTAGCGTCGTCGCCTAAAGTTCCTAGATGCTTTTTTTTTCTTTCTTTAAGTAGCGTCAAGCTTTGAAGCTCCGCCGAAGAATCTCAATGGTCGGCGCTCATTTCGGCAGCCATGTTCTTCCTAAGCTTTCCTCGCAGTCACTTGCATGCTGCTGCGAGCAAACTGAGGGGAGCCTGAAGATGCATTGTTTCTGTGCGCGTTTATCTTTTTAGGGGCGAAGCTCCTTAAAGCGGCACCCGTTCGTCCCTCGTCGTAGTAGTAGTGTGTAACCAGTCTGAGAAAAATGAGAAAAAAAATTCGAAGTTGTGTCCGTAGCGCGGAATCGACCAGGGACCCCTCGCTTCCGAGCGTGCGGCGTTAGCCCACTACGCCACGAAGCTTTTTTTTCTTTTTTTTTTTTTTGCTTTATTGCATTGACATAACAGTCAACCACGAACTACGCCACGAAGCACACATAGACACAAGCACCACGATGGCAATAAATACCCAACATTAACGAAAGGCCGCGTTTCTAGCGCGTTTCTAACGCGTTTGTGCTAGCGCGTTACGGCCCGTGTAAGAAGCTGGTGTAAGACGCTGTGGCCTCTCCGCCTTACCTTCAACGCGTTTCGAACGCGCTGCCCAAGGCGGTGGCAAGTCAAGTTCAAGTCGAGGAGCGTTTATGAATACGGGGGGTACACTCTCTCAGCAGTCATGTGATGGCGTCGGCAAACGCGGTGCACGTGTAAATGGCTGCGTAAGACGCTGTGGCCGCTCCCCCTTACTAGAGAGTACTGCACGTCTCTAACGCGTTTGTGCTAGCGTCCCCTTAAGCGGGAGATCCGATGATTCCCTCCGGAGCTTCGCCCACTCATCATCATTCACCCCGTGGATATGCTGTGATTTTTTTTTTTTTTTTGTCTTTTACTTGTGCGAAGGCTTTTCTGCGGTCGGCGCGACCGCAGCTAGAAACGCGGCAGGCGTCGTATTGCGCGACCGCAATACAACGCGGCAGCCGTCGCCGTAAAGACAAATTTCGCGTTCGGCCTCAACAGCAAAGTACTAAGCCGTTTTTGGGTTGGTATTTGGTTGTCTGGCCTCATGCCTGAAGCGTATATTTCACTTGTGGTGCAGCAGCGGCCGTTGACGGTCGGTTGCTATCTACGCAGATACGCCGCTTTAGGAGGTTAGGAAGAACATGGCGGCCGATGGAGGTAGGTGTCGCTACTTAAAAAAATTGTGCGAATGACTCCATTTACGAGATATGCGCCGCCAAACTTGTGGTAAGAATACACTGTTGTTCCACTTACTGTCTTAACAAAACGTCGTATTATACATTGAAGCACAAAAGTAACTGGACGCCTATGCATTCCTCCGCAAAGTTGGGGAATTAATATCTCGAAACTGGTGTCATCCTGAGAACTAGTTCCAAGTGGATCCGCCTTGCGAACTCCCCGCCTAGAATTTGTAACTTGCAATATGTGCCATAAGGCAATTAGTTAAAAACCTATACATTTTTGTTAATTAGTCATTATACATTTCTGTTTTCTTGTGCAATTAATGTCCGCCTTCTTCGAGTAGACCAGCACATGGACTAGAATTGTGTTATCTGCCACAGACAACAAAAAAAAATTGCCGCGTATCTGGTGCTTCGCTGCAAATGTCGTCGAAAGACGATAGTCTTCTGCCGGCCGTACTACATGAGTGCTGGTCTGATCCGCGGCCACCCGTGATGCTGTTCTCGTACCATTTCCGTCCTGACATGATAAATGCAATGGAGGTTTGTTTGAACAGATTTCATTTTACCGCATTATTTCATCAAGCGGCCATTTATGTTTTGCCCTGCCTCAGACAGCGCTTCCTTATGTTGAATCGGCCGTATCTGGCTGGCATTGATAAAATTGAGGAGGCGCTGCGTGAGACATGGACGCCATCTGGCAATACATCGGGAAACATGAGCTTGTGCAGAGGGTTTCCTTCCTCCATGGCAGAGGGCGCTCGTCGGCGCGCAGTCGGGGAACGTCGTTCGTCGGCGCGCATAGCATGGCATTTTCAGCGCAGCTTAAGAAACTAGGGTCTTTAGAGTTACGTATCTATGTATTTTCTATTAAAGGACACACCTCCTAATACTTACCTAGTGATGTTGCGCCTCAGATATGCGTAATATTTACTTTGTGATCGATAACGTTCACAAGTATGAACAGCCGGACCAGTTAAGTAGTGTGGGCGGTAAGCAAGTGGTCCAACTTTGGCCGGGTGGCTGAATCGGGTGACAGACAGACAGACAGACAGACAGACAGACAGACAGACCAAATTTTCAGCGTTTAAGTTCCCCAAGAAAGACTATCGTCTTTAAAAGAGCAGCAAATCTAGGAACCTTATCGTCGCCTTGTTCGGTAGCTGGCTCGTTCGCACCCCTCGCGTTGCGCTCGTCCACTGCTCCCGCGTTCGTTGTCTTCGTCGTCCGCTTCCACAGCTTTCTGCGTTGCTGCTAATCATTACAGCGCAGAATTTCACTTCTTTTGTCGTCGTAATGGGGAGGCAGCGTTTACGGGGGTATGAGCTATTGCTTAGGGGGTAATGAGCCATCATGCAACTGGCGACGTGTCCTAATGCGTTTGAGCAACGCCGCCGCGAACGCGCTCGGGAAAGGGCTCGTCGTCGACGTGCCGATTCTACCGTGAGAGCTTCCGAAGCGCAGGCGAAACTTCAGCTAAGAGCCGATGACCCAGAGTTGAGGGAGTACGATGTTGAGGCCATTACAATCGGCCAGCATGGGTGGTGAACTTCGAGCCTCTTCTGATCTCCAGTGACGAATCGCTTCCTGAAGCGAAAAATACGTCCCACGGGAAAGACCAGCGGCGACACCATGGCGAGACACGTTTCAACGAATACGTGGTTGCTGTGTCCCGCCGCCGACCACGACGCTGGGATCAAGGAATGCCTGGGAAAGTGCGTTGGACGCTGTTTCGTTGCGACCGCTGCTAGCCACCGAGGCCGTTCGACAAACGAGCCCGCTAATGGCTGGGCTATCCCCGGAACCAAGACGCTCCAAATTGGGTCAAGCGTCTACGAGCATTCCCTCAGTTATCTGTGAGAGTGGGCCGTGTGCACCCGAGACTACTTTTCCAAGTGTGTTCAGGGAACAAAGGCACCGGAGTGTTTATGCGCACCCTCGTCCTCAAGGCGGAGCCTTCGGCGACTTGGACGCTCCGGTTGGAGGAAGGTGTGACCGCAGGCTTCCTTGGTCTAGGCATCTATGGAGGACAAGGTGCTCTTAAACGGACTTTTGCGGCTCACCTGGAGTGCTCTCCCATCTGCTCTGACATATAAATGGTGTTCTCCCAGAACGATGTAGTCTGCTCAGATGTAGTAGCGCTGACATGCTACGATGTACTGCTCTCCGTATTCCAGCCAGTACGAGAATCCCCTTGCTCTGTAAATACGTTTGCCTATCCTATGTAAATAAACCCCTGTTCCGTTTCCTTACCTCTCGATCTAGTACTCATCCCAAATGAAGCTACCCTCGTCGAGTCTGCTCGGAGGACGGCGTGGGCCCGCTAAGCCTCCGTGTGACGCCCCAGTAGCGTAAGTCAGCTACCCGTCCGAGACGCACCAAAGCGTAGGCTAGAGAGCGACCCGCAGTTGAAGCCAGACTCCGAGATAACGACTCCCGACTCCTACACAGTGAAGAACCGCCGACCCAGAGTTGGGGGATCGCGATATTGAGGCCAAACGTCAGTGAAGAGCCGCCGACCCGAGTTGCGGGAGCGCGATGTTGAGAGCAACGTCATCGTCCCTTGCCGTCCAGGAACGCGACAACGGCGTGCACGCCTCGGCAACGCTAGCGCAAACTTCCCCGGTGCGACGGCAGGTTTCAACGCGAGTTTCTCAACGGAACGCTCATGATAGAGAGAGAGAGAGAAGGACTTCATTTAAAAATAGACCCCAGTCCGTATCCACTAAACAGAGCGAGGCCTAATCTTCAGACAGGCCCAAGGTTTAAGGTCTACGAGCAGTGCTTTCATAATGTTTGGGGAGGAGTCCGCCAGCCACTCCTCCAGGGTCGGAGGTCTTCGTGTAGTAGGTATTGACTGAGGGCCGCGCATGGCATGGGACAGGACAGTCCACAGAACGGGGCGTTATCGGGAAACCACGCACGCAAACAGGTGGGAGGCCCGTACTTTTTGTATGTAGTGCTGAATGTGGGGGGTCAGAAAGAGGTGCTTGCGCAACCGCACTAGGGCCGCCTCGGTCACGTCATGGAGTGTGGTGGATTTGGATAGCTCTGCAGTTGCTACGCATCTCGTCTAATCGTTCACGCCGGTCGGAACGCGCCAGAGCAAGTAATTCGGTACGGTCAGTGAATCCGACAACCACAGGGAGGGCCCGGGAGACTTGCGCGGGACGTGGCATGCGCCACTTCATTCCCTCTAATCCCCGAGTGACCAGCTATCCACTGTATTCGCAACGGTATGTAAGGGTGGGCATCAAAGTGGTTAGCTAGTGTGTTGTAATGCGCGTCTGGAATGTCACCTGTCGCGAGGGCTCGACAGGCTACTTGACTATCTGTGCGTATCAGTATATTACGGGCATGTGGGTTGGGCATGGCAACGACCTCCACAACGGCCGTGATTTCTGCCAGGCGTTGCATGCTGATGTTGTAATGGAAGCCCCAGGAAAGTGATACTCCATCGGAAGCTATTCCTTCCGTAGTCCTCGGAGTTCTGAGACGGAGATGCATCCGTATACAAGATCCGCTCTCCTGTGTTTTCATGAATGTTGGGCTCGTGCTTGGCGTCGACCTGGCTGTCTGTCTGGGTTCATGTGCCATGGTACAGGTTCAACGGCGTTCTGGTCGAGCGTTGCCCATGGGGGCCGGGTTGCTGAACCGGCCGGGCCGGTTCAACTGAACCAGCCGGACCGGTTCAGTTGTATGTTGAAGCCATTCATTTGACTTGCCGTCGTCTTTCAACCAGAAGCCTAGCACCTTTATGTAGGGCTTCCTAGGAATGAGGTCATTCTGTATGGAGAGTGTAATGAGTTGCCGATCTTCCCGAGCCTTTGGAAGTTTCCCGTTCGTGACGACGATGTACTCTGATTTGGCATTGGATAGAGTGAGTCCTCCTTCTTGAAGGTACCGAGGTGTGGTGTCAACGGCCGACTATAGTGTGTGTTGTATTTGTGATGGTGAACCTTTGCAGGTCCAGAGGGTGATGTCGTCCGCATATATTGTAAAATGAAGGTCTGGCACAGCTCAAGGTCTGGCACAGATGGCGCGTCAGACCGTTGAGAGCGAGGGAGAAGAGGGTTGGTGACAAAATCGACCCTTGCGCCACCCTTGTTGGAGGTACCGTGCCTCTGTTTCTACCTCATTTACCTTCACGAAAACCGTGCGATCAGTAAGAAAGTTTCGGACATAGTTATATAGCTTCTGTCCCGGTCGGATCTCTCTAAGGCCTTCGAGAACGGCTTCGTGGGCGATGTGGTCAAAAGCACCCTTGATGTCCAGGCCCACTATGGCACGCAGTTGAGAAGTGCTGTATTCAGTGTACACATCCTGCAAAGCAAGCATTGCATCCTGCGCAGACATGTGTTTTCGAAATGGGATTGCAAGTGGGTCGACCGGACATGTCATGTCCTGTTTCCAGAGTAGTCGCGATAGTGCCATGCGCTCCATAAGTTTTCCTGGACACGACGCCAGCGAATGGGGCGTAGGTTCGCAATTTCGTGTGGGGTCTTATTGGGTTTGGGAATGGGTAATGATCGTGACCATTTTCCGCGCTGAGGGTATATTGCCTGTGTCCCAAACTTGGGTTGATGGTGTCGAGGGGGTATTGCAAGTTGAGTGTCGGGTAAATTTCGTAACATCTTGTTAGTTATCCCGTCCGGTGCTGTCTGCCGTTTACGGCACTGAAGAACATTCTCAGCTCACCTATTGAGAACGGGGCGGTCGATATCGGAAGGAGTGTGATCTGCCAATGCTGGTAGAGGTTGTGTGCTACTATGATGGTAGCTGTTGGGAAGAAGTGGTCCGCGATTTGTTCTGCTAAGGTTTTCGAGTCAATTCCTTATTTAGTTATAAACCTCTAGGTGGTTCTTTCGTTTGGGTTGTCAAGCAGCGTACGAAAGAGAGACCACGCTCTACTCGTGTGTAGTTGTTGCGTTCTCGCAGATATCCAGCCAGTTGTCGGTGGCCAACTTGTCTGCGTACTCTTGAGCTTCTTGCGCGATATCCTCTATGGCGGCTCTGAGACGTTTGTTTCAGTTTGTTGCGTTTTCATCTCTGGATTAGGGCATGCCTTTTGTCCCAGAGCGTTACGAGGTATCGATCATTTGTGGGTTGTCCTCGTTGCGTTGGACTGTTTTGGTGGTTGTCTATGTGCTGTGCGGAGGGAGTGATTTCCACGCGTCTAGCGTAGACGTTTGGAATTTTGTAGTCACCTTGCGAAATGCATCCCAGTCCTGAGAGTTCCGTGGCAATAGAGTAGTAACCACGCTTGGGACCTCTTTGTCGATTAGGTAAGGGAACGGTAATTTCGAGGATGCAGTGATCACTGCCAAATGTTTCGCCCAGATTACGCCAGTCAGGTGGCTCGCGGATTTGTGTAGCGTTGTACAGAATTTCCGGTTCTGGTTGGTGTGCTGACATCATTGAGAAAGAGAGGTGGTGTGTGTGGGCCAAGTCGAGAAGGATCCTCCCGGCCTCCGGGTAGTCTGGGTAGCCCCAGTAGGCAATGACGGCTAGTGAGTCGCTGTCCACAGCAAGTCTGACTTTCAAGCTGCCTAAGGAGGTGGTGCCAAGAGGTTCGTTGAATTTACGTAGAAGGTAATCGATACGTGTTGATGATGTCCATGTCGTACTCTCGAAAAAATCGGCATTTTAAGAGAACGCTTTCTTCATTGTCATTATTAAGGTGGTCGAGGGATTCCTGCACAGCCGTGTGTCGGTCCGATACCAGCGTTGTTGCCATGATTCGGTATGTGACCTGTTCAGTCCCATGCCTACGTTTTACTGGGATGCTAGGAGCACTGTAGGTTGTATAGCCTGGTAAGGAGATTGACGCTAAGGGTTCCTGGAGAACTATGACATCGGGCTTACGCGAGGATTACGCGATGAAATGTAAGAGGCAGTTACGTTTACGGCGAATTCCCCGACAGTTCCAACTTCCACTGCCAGACAATAATCCCCCCAGTGTGCTGTGACGGAACGCACTCAGAGTTATTCGACGTTGCCATTATTGGTATTGACGTGCTTGTATGAGTGTGTCTCATTACGTGCTGTACCACGCCTGCGGTAGATGCTACAGTTCGGAGGAGGTCAGCCGATTGCGCGAGCGCGCCAAGTTGTTTAAGTATCTCTGCTTGCTGCGTTTGCATTTCGACTTGTTGCTTCTGCAGAAGATTAAGTTGTCTTTCTATGGTTTCTAATCGTGCATCCGTCTCGGCTTTATATGCGAGAAAGTATCCCAGAGGTGCTGATTCCTGTAGGGCAGCGCAAGAGGGAGTCGATGCGGTTGAAGATGTAGTGGTGTTATGTAGTTTGCTAACACTGTGACCCAGAGGAGTGAAGGACGGCCTCACCTTAGCTGGGGATGTGCCTGGGTTGCTTCTGCGGGGGTTCTTCGGAATACGCGGGCGGCTTCTGGGAGAGCAGGGCCCGCACAAAACTTGGGGTTTTCGGCTTGGGTGGTGGCGGGTGGCGTCAATGTTTTCGTTGAGTATCCTAGCAGACTGCCAAATCTAGGTCTGGGCTCCGGTTTTGGGTCCGGTGTGGCATCTCGTAGAGCTTCAAAGCGGTTGTGGAGCGGTAGTGAGGGGTAGTTTTGGTCGTTTTTCTTAGGTGGTTTGGTTGCTATACTCTGGCTTGTTTGGCGGTTTTGGGGCTGACCGGAGTCTTTTGTTGTGGTCTTGAGTCGTCTCCTTTCTGCAGCGAAGCGGGTGAGCTTGTCAGCCTGCTGTTTCTGGGACTGTGGACACGTGCACCGTGCGGTCCCTCGCAGTTGAAGCATCTAACTTCACATTCGTGCGCTGTTCGGTCGGGTCGTTGGGCGGGAGGGAACTGTTGGCCACGTGTCTCACAACGAGTGAATTCATGAGCCATGGGGCACACATCGGCGCGGTGGCCAATGGTGAAACAAACGGTGCACTGCACAGCGTGAGGTCGAAAAGGTTGTGTCTCTGTGAGCCACAGGCCCATCTTGACTTCCTTGGGCACGGTGGCGCCCTCCTTAACAGTGAGGAGTATAGTCTCTGACTCGCCTAGTCGCCGTGCTGCCAAAATTTGTCGGTCTTCGATGCTGATTATGGACAGGAGCTGGTCGTCCGGGATATCCTTAGGGAGGCCATGGACTACGCAGCGTGCGTGCTGTGCTTCGGCTGCCACGTAGGCGGCGGTCACATCGTGTCGTTCTCCGTCGAGTGTCGTTGCGCGCAGGCCAGCGAGTTTCTGAGTCGCCGATTCGCGCCCGCTTGTTGCCGCGACGAGGTTCTACAGCTGTCTTACTTGTATATTGACGTCGCGCACCTCAGACGCCGTGAGCCCGGCCGCGACGCCGATGGCGTTCGTGACTTGATACGTCGGATAAATTGCAAGGTTGAGTTTCGTGCCCAGCCTCATGATGATGGTCCTGAGGGCTAAGGTGGAGTCGCACGACAGGCATTAGGAGTGAGGTTCTTTTCTTCAAGCTGGCCTTGTAACAGCTCCATGGCCGCTTCTTCGTCCATGACGCCGGAACACCCAGTCACGTTTGCCCCAGCCGCCGGCAAGGCTCCGGCGGTTAGGGTTAGCGAGGCCGCCGTGTCGCAGATCCAGGAAAAAACATTCGAAACGGGACTACAGCGCTCCGGCTTACCCTACATGAGGTCCATGGGGTGCCAGAGCGCTGGTCGCATCCATGAGAAGAGTTGAGCGTCGTACATCCGATAGGTCAGGTATTTTGGGCGAAAATCGCGGAGCCGTGGCGAGGTGTGTCTTGTCGCCTCGGCTCGCGTCGGCCTCGACCTTCATGATAGAAATGTTCGGTTGGGTGATGCCAAAGACGATATGCCCATTTTCATCGTGGGGCAATATTCACTACAGCAGACCCACCATAGTCACAGCTTCGCTGGCTTCCATCTTCACAGTAGTGGAAGGGCGCTGAATTTTTTCATGTTGCTCTACATTTTGTCACTTTGGTAATCAGGTCAGTACTTATCGAGTTAGATAATTAATTACAATTACCTAATTAAATATAAGTAACGAATAAATTACTAGCGGTTACTCCACTTTACTAGAAACAATATGCACTAGGTTTTCTTCGAGTAACGCAATCGCTTTTTTTTTTTTCAAGTCTTGGTGCATGATAGTTGGAACACCCTGTATATGGAGCGTGCGCAGTGATTGTGTATATATGTGGGTACCAATACAGCTAATAAACAGGTGGTAGTGAGCGTTCGTCTGTAAGAACGGGTCCATCTTGGGTGTTTGCGAGTGTGAGTGCGTGCGTGTATATGAGTGTGTTTTCTCGCGCTTTGAAGTTCTTACAGAGATGGATTGCGAACCTCGCCCAGCTACAAGTGCTTCTAGGGCATGCCGTGCTTTCTTCTTAACAATTTAGATTACCAAATAGAATATATTCATCTTACAAATTACAACAAATAGAAAATACAAAATCCATTCTCCACAAATGGCTACTAATGGGTGGATTGTCTCATTTTTCCTTTGACAAATGGTTCAAGACAAGCATGTCCTTGTGTGTGACAAAGGGCCAAAACTTAAGCATTTCTTTCCTCGGAAATCGTTACATGATGTGCACTGTCCTCTAGATGTAAACTTCAGAACAACGCTAATTCAGTAATTCTGGCTGTAGATGTTCCAGAGTTTGAATGTGACACAATAAATTTGACAGCGATAGCGTCTGTTATAATTAGTCACTTCCATTGTCGTTTTACCGCAGCAGCGGTTATTCTCGAGGTCTCCCGCAGACTTCCGTTTACTGGAGAAAGAGAGACCCGTTCTACCGCAGAGGCGGTGTACCGATTACCGCAGAAACGGTTTACAAATTAATCGCAGAAGCGGGTTTTGTCGAGGTCTCCCACAGACTTACATTGCACGGATGCAACGGAAATTACGTCATCGCCTCACATGGCGGCAGCTGGCCTGCCAGGTTCACGCCGAGCGGGTAGCCGTTTCTAACACGTTTGCATCCTTTACGGGAAGTGAATTAGCGGTGTAGATTTTCTGTGTGCTTTGTCTCAGCTCAGCAGCAAAGTTCTGTCGTTATCTCGGTGGTATTCTTAACACTAGTTCTTGATATCAAGAAATGAAGGACTAGCCTATGGTCACACACAAGCTATAATCACGATGTCACTGCAACAGAATGGTGGCGCCATCTGTCTCCCCTACGTCAAGCATGGGGAAACACGCCGCCGTTCTGTTGCAGAGAAATTGGCGTCGTTTGGGCCGTGTCGCCTGGAAGACGACACGTACTTGCCATTGCCTTGGATTTGCGTTGCTTCAGGCAGCATATGCCATCAAAGTTGCGCCCCTAATCATTGCTCGGACGCGTCTAATCATCCTATAGGCACCCTGCAATGCAGTTTGGCTGTACATGTCGCGCCACCTAGCAGCGGCGGTGAGCACCCGCGAGTAGGCCCTCACCGCCCTTTCACCTTGGTCCGTCCTGCGCTCAGGCGCGCCTGAAAGCTTCCTTTTCCAATTGTTCAATGGATTAACCTCGACCACTCGGCAGCTCCTCCGTGAGAAGTGTGAACAAAAAGAACATGCGCATATACTGCTGCTTTAGGTATTTTCACAACCGCGAAGGGGATGTCGGCATCAAATTGTGTCGCTTCCCTTCAAGGCTGTGGGCAGAAACCCGGTGGCTGAAGGTGGATCATCGTGTTTCGGGCTGTCAAGTAAGAGTCGCTCTTGCGAATTTCTGTTGAACTATGACGCAAAACGCAAAATTAAAAAATAAAAAAAAACACAAGGCAGCATCCATGAAAACGCACAATAAAGCGACAACTGCATAAACACGCGTGATCTGATTCCCGCTGTTGTAAATTGGTTGGATAATTGGTGAGCTATTCTCGCTCCAAAACAAATGCGCAGTAGTTGTTATGTGTCAAATCTAGCTTCGTAAGCGCTCCGCGTTGGACCTTTGTACGCACTGTAGTTCTTGTTGTGCATTAATAAGCCAACGTGCAGCTCCTTTCTGCGCCTGGATCAAGACGCGACTGCTGAAACCGGGTTCATTCATGTCGATGTTTTCTCGCGTTTAGAACAACAGAACTAAGGCTGGAGTGCACCGCAGCACACATCGAGTATTCGCAAATTAGCACTTCTCTCGCGCACGCTAGCACACATTTGCTCAGGTGTTGCTTAGTGTCAGCTGATTGCTCTCTGTTATGTTTCGGCGATGATGACCTCTCACACTGGAGCCCGAATGGCAACACCAGAATATGCACGAGGCACTTTGTCAACGGAGAAAAGAGCGCCATAAAGAATCATTCAAGTTACCTTCCAACTCGCCAAAACCTCGACAAATGTGATAAGCAAGGCACGCTCGAAGCATACTGAAGATACAAATGAAAGTTGAAAAACGTCTATGGCCGTATTTGCCCCCTTAAGCGGAATAAATTATTTATTTGTTCACTTACTTTGAGTTCGACGTCGTAAACGTTCTTTATTTGTCGTGACAAGAACTTTGCTGCGATGTCCGTCCTGTTTACTCTTTTGACACGAAATACATGGTTGTTGTCGTAAAGTTGACGTCCTTTCTCGAGTGACGGTGGTCGAAAATGGGCCTCCATGTTTTCAATTGCCTTAAAAACCACAGTTTAGAACGCCCGACTTGTTTCAAATGAGCGCCGAAGCATGCCTTCGTAGAAGTGGCCGCCTCGGTGTTTCGCGGAACTGACACGGCGGCGCTGACGGCTGGGCCGATCGCTGCGCCGCCTGACCATTGAAGGGAGCCTATAAACAGTCAGCTAGAAGGGCACAAACATAGGATAGACAAACACTACACAAATATTTCTATATACATGTCCTGCTCTGCATTGCGTGTGTTTGCGCCGTTCAGACTGATGTACCAACTCGCCCAGCAACATGTTCTGCTAGGTTTTATAAATATTCCATCACTCGTTAACGCAGCCTACATGCACGAGCTTCTCGTGACCAAATTGCACTTCATGATGACATAATGTGCCTTATCTGGAGGTGCCAGATAAGCTATTCGAATCCGGTAGGGTGTTTTAAGCAAGCAAAGATCGCTGGGACTGGGCTAGGGGCGGCGCCACAACATTCCGCCTTCGAAACGTCAACCTGGCGCGCAGTTCAAATTTCCGATTTTGGTGCCTACGACGCGCTAAACGTAAGCCAAACGCGGTTGTCCTCAGAGAGCTGCAGTGCGCTTAGCCAGTGGACTCGTGGCGGCACACCGCGGCGGCCGCGGTGTAACCGATCGCAGCGACGAATAGCAGCCGCGTATTGGAATCTGCTTTATTGCGCAATAAAGCACACAGAAGAGAGTGAGGATCATGGTTCTGTTGAAACGAGGCCGTTGAAACGAGCTCTACGCACCGCGTACGACAGCAAAACTTGGCTGAGATGTTCACAGCAGCGTATGCTACCAGCGGACTATGTTATTTCACCAAGCCCGAGGGGTAGTTCAGGGCCCCTTTAATGCCATATACTCGCAAGCCTGTTTGTGACTACTTTCACTGTTGTCGTAACCCTCAGTGGACGCATTTTCTGCGGTAACCTACTTTAGTGCAGAGATCATCTTCTTCTTCTTCTTCTTCTTTCTGGGGTTTTACGGGCCAAAACCAGTTCTGATTATGAGGCACGCCGTAGTGGAGGGCTCCGAATTAATTTTGACCACCTGGGGTTCTTTAACGTGCACTACAACGCAAGCACACGGGCGTTTTTGCATTTCGCCTCCATCGAAATGCGGCCTCCGGGGCCGGGATTCGATCCCGCGATCTCGTGCTCAGCAGCGCAACGCCTTAGCTGACTAAGCCACCCCGGCGGGTTGCAGAGATCAAACAGTCATAGGTATGTTCACCGCTTCCCAGCGCGTTTTTTTTTTTTTTTTCCATCCCGCGTTTTCTTTCACCTGGGTCAGTCGCTGGTCGGGTTCTCGCCGATTAGGTTGCTCCTCACACGTTAAAAAAGTAAAATAAATAATTAAATAAAAACACGAGCGAGTGAGCACGTTCGGCGGCGGCGTTCAATAATCAGCATCACGTTCCGAGAGATGCATCTCATTTCATCATAGACCTTCCTTCGAGACGTTATGGGATTATCTCACCTCAGCAGCAAAGTTCTGTCGTTATCGCGGTGGTTTTACCTACTGAGTTTTTTTTTTTTTTTTTAAGGCGAAAGCCTTATATTCCCCATGAAGCGGAAAATCCGGCGAGAGTTCGGCGTTAACACCAGATGGCAAGAAAGCCCACGTGACCAAGTCATGACGTCACGTTTCCGGCGCTGGACCTGCTTCGGCTCACACTGCGAAATCTCACGCAGCCACGGCGTCGGAAGACGCCGTGGCCCACACCCGCAGAAAAATTGACTTTGCCCAATTCAAAAATTGAGTTCACCCACCTGGCCCACTGGCCTGGCCTGACCTGG
>NC_051156.1:228051718-228126717 GCF_013339745.2 Dermacentor silvarum
TGTGCCAATATACAGGGTGTCCAAATTAAGCTTTACGCAATTTTTAAAAATCGCCTGTGGCAGGTAGCATAATTCTGATCGTTGAGCTGGGTTGTTCAAAGAGGCGGACATTAGTAGCACGAGAAATAGAAACACATATTCAACTAATTAACAAAAATTGACTAATGAACCTCTTAGGTAATTATTTTACGGCACATATTGCAATTGACGAATCGTAGCCGGTGAGTTTGCAAGACGCATCCACTTGAAATGAATTTCCAGGATGACACCAGTTTCGAGTTACTTCCGAAAGTGTGGCACGAAATACATGTGCATTCCAGTTTCTTTTGTGCTTCAATGTATAAAACAGCATTTTAGTAAAATGGTAAGTGAAACATCAGTGCATTTTTACAGCGAGTTTGATGGCGCATATCTCCAAACTGGTCTCACTCTGAAAATTCATTCCAAGTGGATACGCCTGACAAACTCTCCGGCTACAATTCGTCAATTGCAATATGTGTCGTAAAGTTTTTACCTAATAAGTTCATTAGTCAACTTTTAATTAGTTGAATATGCGTTTCGATTTCTCGTGCTACTAATGTCCGCCTCATCGACTAACCCAGCTCAATGGTAAGAATTATGCTACCTGCCACAGTTGATTTGTAAAAATTCAGTAAAACTTTAAACACCCTGTATGTACCTTTGTGTCGTAGCAAATTACTGCGTGAAGGTTCCGCTTGCTGCTCCTAAATTTGAACCGCCCGTGCCAGTACGACTAAATTCTAACAATCTTATTTTCTTTCACCGGTGACACCGTTTTTTTTACTAGGACGTATAAGGCAAAGCAACGAAAGTGGTTACCTTTTCCTGATTCTTCTGTCACTATACATATATCTATCCCACGGCGTTCAGACGCTGAACTGACACACCAACTGCACCACTTTCGACCAAATCCCACTGCTATTCAGAGTAAAACGGACTGAATTTATTTATTTTCTTCAGTTGGCATAAATTTTCTTTTGCACTGCATAAAACACACACACATTCCAGGCGTTGTCGTTTTTCACGGATGTAAAAAACTGGGAAGCAAAGCCACGCTGTTTGGCATCAGTTCGAACAAAAGACTAATCGGCAGTTCTTTTTTTTTATATATTATTATTGCTTTTTCCCCATTGACCGTCTGCGCTGCATTTATTTCCGCAAAATATCATGTGACTTGGGTGCAGTCCAACTACTCCCCGGTTGAAAATAACAAAGGGTGACGTCGCTACATGAGCGAGATTTCTTTATCTCGTCCCACGCAGAACACGCACACACTGCTACGCCAAAGGTGTGCGCCGCTTTCTTCCCAAGCCGCAGCCCGAGGGCCGATTGCTCGCTTCCATTCTGGCAATGGAATAAATCACTCTCTTGTTCCCGAAGCGTAGATTATGAGTATCATGCAGGGGCGCGGGGTCGAGCGGGCCCCCGCGAGGGGGACACTGGGCCCGTGCGAGCGCACTGCAGTGGATGCCCTCTCGGGAAGCTGTGCCTCGCGGCCAGCGCTCGCTGCCCTCGGGTTGCGTGCAAATAAAAGCGGAGCGTGTCGGCCCGGCAAATCATGCCGACCATCATGACGCCGGTCAACCGCGACACGTTCCGAAATGAAGATGCGCTTTCCACCATCGCGGGTCACCCGGCACTGGACATAGCCTCTACCGCGCTGCACCGTTTTTGAGCCTGAGAGAGAACAGCAGAGCACACACACGGAATGAGATAGCTCCGTGTCCCCCATAGGTAACGACGCGCGAACCGCCCCAGTTCAATCCCTGCGCGGGCGCGTTCCGCAGGATCCGAGATCGATAGTTCGAACATTTTCAAATGACAAACGACGTAACGTAGCTGGTCGGCACGGCGTGGCGCCACCGATCAGGGGCGACGGCACGGCGAGAACAAGAAAAGAACGGTCGGCGGCAGTTGCGAGGGCGAGTGGCGAAACAAAACAAAAAGAACACGAACAGGGGCGGAACCGCGAGCGTTCATTGGCCGCCTCTCCGTCCAATCGGGAGCGCACAAAGGAGGCCTCGCAAGCAAACGCACATACACATAAACGTGCCCAGATTAACCCCCCCCCCCCTCCCCATTCTTTATATTCCCTTCTCCTCTCTCATACTACGCGTCCCCGGAGTCACACCGCTCACGACCGACCAGCACAAGGTAGCTTGGTGCCGCAGCTAAGCCGGATGTAGCGTACGTAGCCCGATCAGGCTGCAGCGAAAATCCCTCAAAACGCTGCGGAAATGTTCTTCTCGAGTGGGGTGTTTCATCCGAAGCGCTGTTAATAGTTAATAAAGAGAGCAAAAGGGTACATTCAGCATTTTTAACAGCAGGCATGCATTAATATTTTTCTTACAATCTTACATAAGGACAACACGCCACCCGTTGCGGACCTTACTCACAGCATCTGCTCCTCGCGGTGCTCTACCGAGTTGCCCACATCAGGCGCTCTATGAAAAGAGAGAGAGGATACACGGACTTCTACTCAACAGCAACACAATGCTGCTGCAAATGGAGCCATCTCGGGAAGGAAACGTCGGCGGTAAGAAATACTGCGTTCTGGTGGCTCGCGATTCGAGCACCTGAAAGGAGGAATTATTTTGCCTTAAGGTTCGACTTTTAGGAAACTAGTGCAACTCACTTTATAGCAATTTGCTGCTAGACAAGGTTGCCTTTCATGAAAGCCGGAACCTAGATTCCCAGAGAGCAGCCACATACCTGAAAGGTGGTTCTTCCAGGCCCTCCTGATCTGTCACGAAATGCTTACATGTTGTGGGAAAGCCCGGGCAGCCGCCAAGGCATAAGGTACAGCCTGGTCTCCGTTCCCGAAATAAAGAGAGAGAGAGAAGTGGCTGACGGACTCCTTACCGAAAAGAATACAAAAAGTCATGACCGCCGGAAACCTAGACCAGTGGCTGAGAGAGGAAGCCCTGACAAGGGTTCTTCCAAAGAAAGTTGATTCTATCTCTCGAGTGAAGCACTTCTTGGTGCTAACTTAGAGAGCCGCTGATTCATCTTAAGCATCGCTGCGCTATATTGTCGCGTATACTTAGTTGAAGTCACCATTGAGTTCTCAGACGTAACCGCTGTACACAACGTACGCGCCGACGCACGGTTCCACGAGATTTCGTTCTCTACTTGTCCAGTCATTGTTACACCACACCATGTTCCCTTACTCCCTCCCCCTCCAAAACAAAGACAGAAAGAAGAAGAAACGTCGGGTCGATGCTTAGAAGGCAAAGTACATAGGCCAGACACAAAGGGTGAAAAAAAGAGAAAAAAAAACATGCACCCACCACACACAAACGAATATTGCGTACTACTGATCGGGCGTGCCGTTGTGATAAGTCACCGAGCGACGTACAAAGAAAAAAAAAAAGGTGGGCGGTGGGGAGGACTAATCTATGTTGCCTAAATAATAGGCTATTAGCTAGGGAGTGTAGTACGTTTTTAACCGCACAATGTGCACAAATGTGGTTGTCGAGGTCGGGACAGCTGACTTCCGTCAGGATGAAGTTCGTCATTCATATCACTAACTCGCCTCAGCATGTTCCGAAGTAATGGCTCAAAAGTTTCTCGGATAGTCCTTTGCGGTGAACGGAGGTCCAGACCAAACCTGATCACCAGGTTGGAACTCCACCTGTCGATGGCGGAGCTTGCAACATCGCGAACCGATGCACTGTTGTTTTTATATGTTCAGTCGGGCGAGCTAATGTGCTTCTTCCGCGCATTGCAAGAGCTCAACATCCTGGGCATGCAAACTAATCGACGTTGTCATACGGGAGCACTGAATCCAGCATTGCCTGTACTTCACGACCGTAAACGAGCTAAAACGGTGTGAAGCTTCTTGCATAGCGATGCTGTATACGCAAACACTACTGAGGACTATAGGACTCTCATACCTCAAGTTTGCCGCCAGACGCCAGCGCCACTCCATCCCCTAGGTAAGAGCAGCGTCGCCATCTGTAAGCCAGGCGCTAGCAATCAAGCGTTTTCTAGCCTTGTGTCGCCGTTGTTTCGCGATGGCTGCAGCGGCCGCACGGGCAGCTAAGGAGGCACTATTTTTGCGTGGTGAACTGCCACAAATGTTACAAAAACACCCGGGGTCTGCAGCCGCCTGTCGAGTTCTACAGATTACCGGATAAGTGGTATGGAAAACAACGCAGACAGGTATGGATAACCGCCGTCCGCCGAATCAGGCAAGTCGGAATGTCAGACGTCGCGCGACACAACGTCTGGGAGGTCCCGAAACTCATGACGTATACGCCAGTGACACAGGTACTTTGGATCGCGATCGAGTCCTATGTCGATCGCGATCCACGCCTACACACGGGCACTTTAGACCTCGATTTCGCACGATACGGATCCAGTAGATCGCGATCGTATAGGCCGTCGTCTGCACCGTCACGCTGACTGAATTTAACCAAGTAGATGCGGAATGTTGGACCGCGCTGCAGCGGCCATTCTTGATCGCCATCGAAAAATGTTAACCAGATGGGGCTTTATCGCGACCGAAAGTGCCCGTGTTGCATCGGTATTAAATAACGACCGAAAGTCAAAGCGATTCAAACCACCGCTGTCATCCTCTCGCAACACAACTCGCAGAATCGAGATGTCACACAGTACGATCCGTATTCTTTTAACAAATGGGTTACCCAATCATACGCCTGTGCTAAAGCGCTTAACTGCTTGCGGCTTGCTACAACAGAAACGCTACCCATCACGTGCGCGCTGCCAAAGAAATTAACACGAGAAAGCACAATGCGCGTTGCACGCGCAAATCGGCCGGCGCTCAAGGCGTCATTCAAAGCCCGTCGAAGTAGAGATGCAGCGATGTTCTCGTCGTCACGAGCAAATTGTCTTGACTTAGCTACAAGGAGAAGCAAGAATGCTACCGCGCATAATAGCAAACGGTAGGACTTGACAGGCGGCTGCAGGCCCCGGGTGTTTTTTTACCTGTTGTGGCAGCTCACCACGCAACAGTATCGGGCTCCTATACAACGGCGACGCGAGGAGCCAATTTTACAAAGATCGCGGGCATCGCGAGCGCCTCACGGTGCCGGCGACCTGACAGCTGGTGACGCGGCTCTCCGCTAGGGGAAATAATGGCGCTGGCGTCTGTCGGCAAAAGTAGTTGGGAGCTTTATTGGGAAAACGGCCACGACAGTATACGTAGTCATTTCGGGATCAGGGCGGAGCCTTCTGTGCTCTTCGCCGGGACACGAGTCTCTCGCGGGGAACCAAGTGGCGCACGCCGCGGCTCGAGATCATGCACGCTGAGCCATCTCTGACGCGCAGAGAACACGGACCAACGACTGTGACGAAGATGATGAACGGATATCCGAGAAGTACTTGGATATCTTGGCAGACTACAGGAAGCAGAGGCGTCGCTACCTACCCGCGCAGAGTATAGGGAACACGCGGTGACCTGGTGAAGACTCCAGGTTGGAACCTACCCGCATGGAACACTGCTGCACGCCTTGTATCCGGGGACCTACAGGCAAGACTGCAAGTTCTGCCCGGCGAACACGCCCAACACCTTGCGCCATATGGTGCTGGGGCGCAGGAATAACCGAGACGTACCACCGTCATCACCACCACCAGGCGATAACAAGCAGGAAGACCCGGATTCATAGGAAGAATCGGAAGACCAGTGGGAGGCTCTGCTGGTGGCGCAATACCCCGAAAACCAGCTACGGTTGGTGAACAGGGCTCGGACGGCGGCAGCGAGCCATGGATATACCTGGACTGAGGAGGCCACCCTCCTTTGGGCTCAAGGAGCCTGGTCTAATAATAAAGTTTATTCCTCTCCCTCTCTCGTAGCCGAAGTGGCCCTTCTGTGGCTTTAGTGTCAGGTTTGCCGATGCAGTTGCTTGGAGTACTTGACGCAGCCGTGCAAGATGCTCGGCGAAGCTCTCCGCAAGGATGACCACGTCATCCAGGTAGACGAGGCAGCTTTTCCACCTGAGGTCGGCCAATACAGTATCCATCGTGCGTTGAAAAAAATCTGGCGCAGAGCAGAGACCGAAAGGAAGCACTCGAAACTCTTAAATATCGTCCGAAGTGACGATGGCAGTTTTGTTACGGTGCCGTTCATCAGTCTGAATCTGCCGATAGCCCCGCTTTAAATTTAAGAATGATGCTTAGCTCGCCGCATAAGGTCGAGAGAGTCATCGATACACGGCAGTGGGTAAACTTCTTTTCTGTTTTGACGTTGTTGAGCTTTCTATAATGGACCCGGAAGAGAAGCGAGTCATCTTTCTTCTTAACCTGGACGACAGGTGAGGACGGCCTCTTCGTAAAGCACGCTCTGGCTTTGCAGAGGTATATGGTTGAGAATGTGCTGATATTGGAGAAGAAAAACTGGCCCGTTTCATGTTTAAATCCACATTTCCGAGAAAAGTGCAAAGTCCGACGCTTCACTGACGGCCATTAGATCACGTATAGAGCATAGCTGTTTTAGAAATCGGTCAATTAATTAGGGAAGGAACAGCGCCTCTCAAAATGGCGCTGTTCCTTCCCTTCCATAGATGAAGCCAGGGCACTAATGGTTGCTGCTTACCGGCTACTTTAACTGCACTCGTGAACCAGAAGTGCTCAATACAGAATGATTGGAAGCACCGTTATTTACGTAAGATAACCTTTAGTGAATGTCTGCTCAAGCAGCTTATGGCATTAGCGTTATGGTGAATGGTTAACGGCAGGTTGTATCCAGCATAATTATTCGAAGAATGTCTACTCTTTACAAGTTCAAATAGAATTTGATTTTGCATGGTAGCATGCTGACCCGAGAATATAAAAAAATGGAGACAGAAAGCGGGCTGCACAAGCGTGCGCATTGAAAGAGAGAACAGCAGACTAGATGACCGGCGATGGTGGCAGCAATAGCCTCGGCACGTCGTGAGATATGGCTTGACCGTAGGCGCCCACTATCATATATATATATATATATATATATATATATATATATATATATATATATATAAAAAGGCGCAGAGATTCCCGATAAACGTTCCCGTGCAGGCCCACTAAGTGTCCGCCATATATGTGCAAAGCAGAGTCGACGCGGAGCGTTCGGGACGGGGACCAAAGGCCGGCCATTAGTGGGTTTTGCGAAGACGGCTGCGGGCAACAGCGGGGTCTCTGTACGCGCACGGTCGCGTTTCCTGCTCCAAGACGGGCGATTTTTCACACGACGAGGAAATATGAATCTGCTGCTCGGCGTCCAGTCGAGGCCGTTTCGTGTGCGGCTTCGCTAATGGCTGGCCGCCCCGATGTCCATGTAACACTTTGTCTCCGCTTACGCGCAGAGGATGCTCGGTAGGATAGCCTGGTGTATAGATGTGCACACGAATTTCCGGCCTCGAATGCTGTCACACGAAAAGCGCTTGCCTCTTAGTGCTTCCTAATTGTTACCCTCCAGTCTTGCTTGGAAATTGCATGAATTGCATTCCCCACGTATTTTACACTTAGTGTCACCACTATACACTGTAATTCATGTCACGCAACACACACGCAGAATGACGTTGACATGCATTTAATACAGCAAAACGTTTACAAGGAACATGACTGAGTGCCAATAACAGCGCGCGTATAGCGCGGTATGAAACAAACACAGCAACAGTACGGCAAACATCGGCTTAGAAGACGCTCCGTGTAGTTTATACTCTATCTAAAGGGACATTAGGTTACGTTAAATTGCACGTCTGCAATGTCAGACCAATTTTGCAGAAACAAAGAAATGTCAAAAGCGGAGAACACCTGAACTTTTCCGCACCAGCTTCTTATATCGTCACGAACAGCGCCTCTCGTAGACTTGTAACGAATAAACCATGTTTACACTGCTTTCAAAATAGGCAATGACAGCCTGTGAGCCTTTTGTCAATTTTCTCCCCATTAAAGAGACCTAAATGCTCGACGATGCTTTAAAAAAACTGGGACCGACGCCATGGCTGCCCACATCTTCCTCCATTAATAGACTCATAATCTGAATGATAATAATTATAAGCGAGAAACGACAGCTTCTCCTGTTGGCGACATCTTCCCACCGCCGCAAGTGATGAATTGTCAGATGAACGTCAATATCGCGCAATGCAATGCGCACGGTCCGATGAGCTTTTCCGATTTCATCACGAGGAGCTCATAGCATCATCGCTATAAGCGGTCGCCCGTCTTTCCCTTGCTGCCATAGCTAGCAGTCGTCTTGAGAAGGTCCTGTTGAAATGCCACGATGGTTGCGGCATCAAGTGGCCGATATCAACGAAGTGCGCAATGCGCAGCCTCTCGCGTTCATTACGCGACGCGGTCAATCCTCCAGAGTGGGCATGTGCCATTACCTTCCAGGCTCTTCTTTACATTAGTTCCCTAAAACCCGGGACTGTTACTGCGGCATGGACTGAGACCGAGAATTCTAGCCCATGAGCTGACGCGGCTGCAGGCGTCGTCGGGATGTTCCCGAGGCTGGAGCACCTTCCGTTTGCTTCGCTCATCCTGTCTGACTCATCACGACGGCCCAAGGTTCGCAAGGCTCGCCTGTGGAGATACGCGAAGCACATCCTGTCTGCCCAGCCCTAGGAGCTGCCAACGGTATGTCTGCCCATCCGCCATATTTTCACTTCGGCGTCAACTTCGAACCTCGGCAGGCCAGTACGACGAATTTCCGCGGCGACATCCGTCCTGAAGGCATATCCTATCAAGTAACCAGAACATAGAATGCGGACATAGCTCACCACCGCAACAGCGACGGCTTCGCGGATCGCAAGGCCCGCATATCGACTTCCATCCGGAAGCGCCGGATTCTGCAGGCCGTCGAAGCTGTGCGCCTTCCGACCTGCTGCGCCTTCGTCAAGACGGCCACTCCGAGGTTCGCATATCGGGGGTGTTGAAGTCTTCTAACGAGATTCATCCTGGCGGCCTTATTATTGGAGCAAGTAGCACCGTACCCTCCGAATTACCGAATGCACTAAACGCGAGCAACACGGACAATGACCAGAAAGGTTTCCGTATAACGCTCATGATACTAGTAAACTACGAAGCATCAAGAGGAAAAGACCAGGGCATGGAGCGGATGATAGTTACTCGCACGCCGTGGTGCTGACAAGAGAAACAACTTTTACTGAAAGTGTCAGACGAGTTTATCTCTTAACTGACAACTCAACATTTTTTTTTAAATTTATATGTAACTTCGATATTCACGTTCAGCCAGAGCGCACGTATCCACAACTTCTCAGGCTTCGACTCTGCCTCAGTGATTGTTACGGCTTCAAATATTTTAATTATCCACAAGAAAAGTGGAAAAATACTTATCGAGACAGCACACAATCTATCCAATTATATTCACTACAAGCTTAGAAGAAGTATTCAAGCTATTAAGAATGAGAAGGATTAGGGGCGATTATCAACGACGGATATCTCAACAACCTTCAGCTTGCCTATGACCTTGTCCTGTTCAGCAACGCTGGGGACACATTACGACAGTTGATGGAGGACCTTAACAGAGACTGTGTACGAGTAGGTTGATAAATAATATGCGGAAGAATAACATGCAGATGACAAAGGTAATGTTGAATAACCTGTCAAGCGAGCAATAATTCATGATCAGCAATCAGCCTCTAGAGAGTGTACAGGATTAAGATTATCTAGGTGAATTACTCACAGGGAACCCTGATCATGAGACGGAAATTTGCAAAACAATGAAAATGGGTCGGAGTGCATACGGCCGGCATTACCAACTCGTGACCGGGAGCTCACCACTGTCGTTGAAAATAAAGGTGTACAATCATCCCATTCTTCAAGTACTACTATCATATGGCGCAGAAATTTGGAAGCTTACAATTAAGCTTGACTATGAAGCTTGATTATAATATTAAGGACCGCTCAAACAAGCGATGGAACGAAAAGTGTTAGGCCTAACGCTGAGAGAGAGGAAGGCAGCGGTGCGGATCAGAGAGCAAGCGGAGGTCGTGGTAGTTGAAATTAAGAGGGAAAATAGGATCTGGGCAGGCCACGTAATTCATAGGGCAGGCAGTCGGTGGTCCACTACAAATACAGAGTGCGTGCTAGGGGAAATGAAGCGCTGTCGAGGACTGGCAGAAAATTAGGTGGATTAATGAAATCAGGAAATTTTCAGGCATAACTTGGAATCAGCTAGCGCAGGTCAGGGGCAATTAGAGATCGCTGGGAGAGGCCTTTGACCTGCAGTGAACAGAAAAGTACGCTGATGGCATTGTATAACATCCAAAATTTGTGCGGAATTTTAATGGACTGTTGATGTTGAGCCACAGTTCACTTCGTGCTGTGAGGTCACATTCGCATGTTTATAAAAGGACGCGGAAGGCGCTTGGATACCACCACCCCCACCTTGGCATCGTACTACATGTGCAGTGACTGAACTCTGAACTCAGCACTCTGAACTCAGCGCTATCAACCGAGTGCGTCAGTGTCGCAAGATCGACGACTTGATTAAACCGATTTGATCCGAAACCAGCTAGAATGTTGAACCACTATGTTCTTCGTGTACGTTGTTGTGCAGTATTCTGACGTGCACTTGAGCGGGAGAGGGGGGGGGGGGGGGGGGGGGGTCTTGTGAGGCTGGTAAATTGATGGAAACGTTGGCGCTGAGCATTGTGATGATGTTGACTGATTAGCCTTGACTTCTATGAGGTTCCACTTGGGCTATGACAGACCGCGTAGTTATAGGCTCCAGGCCCTGACATCACGCACCTATGATTTAGTACCGGTCTCCAAAATTGATCTGTACGTACCTTTGTGCATTTGGCCTCTGTTGGAATGTGGCCGCCTGAACCTGAAAAACACTCTTGACCTGGTGCAAGCCATCATCGTCTTTTATCAGCTGAGGAGAAGCCAAGAAGAAGCGGTGAATGCTGACACTATGTCAAAAGTGTGATAGGCAGCCAAACTTGGAGGTGTGGATGTTACGTATAGTGAAGCTATCTGTCTTAATTTGGGGAGAGTCGGTAGCCACGGCTTCTTTCTGCATTTCTTTTTAGGGCTGCTCCCATAGCTCTTTGTGCCCTCGACAGTGATCCTACGCGAAGGGAGCGCGCGTTCGTCGTCGGTTGGCGGTCGATGACATCATCGACCAGCACATTAGACAGTACACGTTGCCGAGGGAGCTGATATTAAGCCTATGCGCGGCATTAAAACCGCACCTGCAACCGTGTGCTGCGCGATCGCATACCATACAGATGAGCGCACGGGTGGTGGGCCCCTTGCACTGAGGCCGTACGAACTATATGTTATGGAGTTTTTTTTTTTCATTCCATATTTAGTATCGAAATAAAGCCATTTAGTCGCTTATTAATACTGTGGTGGTGATGTATACAAACGGAGTAAGCCTAGCAGACCTGGCCGGCTATTGTTCCGCCTGAGAGTCTCTCTCTGCGCCAAATATGTCACCATGTGTCCATCAGTCCTGTCTCTGGCAAAAATGTGAGAAAGATGCGTAACACATCCACTGCAATTATTTTGACGGCGGTGCGGTGAACGGGCGAGCGCGGTTGCGCTTGTCGGCGCTGTAGCAGACGCCCGTAAAGGATGCTGTCGAATAGGGGTGTGCAGTGTTTTACCTTAAGAATATAGCCGCGACTACATATGCATGATGTGCGATCATGCTATCAGTTGACCACACTTCTTTCATTTCTTGTCATTTAATCCGAGCTTAATTTGCTTCCTCGTCGCTCTCATACGACGCCGTAAGCTAAATGCGCTGCCACGTCGGTTGCACCCTTATCACAGCGTAAGAACTTTTTGGCCAAGAAATTGCGTACGAACAGCGCAGCTTAGTGAATTCCGCCACAGGTTCACAAAACAGACGCGCAGGGCTTTCACAGCCGATCCTCGTTGTTAAGAAGGATCTGAAGCACGTTGTTACCTGCAAACGGGGGTCTAGCTGGCAAATGATCCGCCCGAGCATAGCGTTTCAGGTCAGCTTAAGAAACGAGCCGGAGCATAAGCCCGCATCTTGTGACCCATCCAACGCACGATGCCGCGGCGGCCCGCCCACTCCCTCGACACAGCGCCCAGAAGTGAGTCCATTAATGTTACCAATCACAAGCTACGTCCACATCATTTCAGTAGTTCAGCCGGCACATCTGCCTCCTGAATGTCAGTGTCCTAGCGGAGACACCATGTCGTCCCAACAAGTGTGTAGAGCGCTTCGACGAAGTGCCTCTGCCAAACGTTCGCGCTCTATGGCTAATCCAGGACACTCGAATAAATAGTGTTCAACATCATCTGCACAGGAAGCCGACGAGTCCGATCTTACATATATCCATGCCTGAGCACGCGCTGACTCCACGTGGAGGCGATGCAGCACAGATGCCTCTACGGTCTCCTCAGTCCCTTCGTCACGCACGTCTGGTGAGCTAACAACTATAAAGACTGAAAGTGACTGACAACGCCTTGTCTTAGAAGACACCGAGAGTCTCTATAGGAACATTCTTTGCCAGGCTAAGTTAAAAAGCATCGCGAGCTGCACTCTAAAAAGTTTACACCCTTTGGGGCGTATCTTGTGTCCAAACAATATTCGTCATGTGTCTTGATTGCGTTTATTTTTTTTTTTTTTGAAACTTCTGCGCTAGCTACGTTACAGCCAAGAATGCAAGGTCACGCTGATTATGCGCATGCTGTTCGTGACCTGAAGTACCGGATGCGCAGTGTTCAAGAAAGGCAAGGCTGGCAAGATAGATTACGATTATTTTGGGGGGACAAAATAAGCCCCAAAGGGTGCAAACTTTCTTTAGAGTGAAGTTTAGGCCTATCAGTCATTGCTGTAAGGAAGCCATTGCCATTTTAATTTAAATTCGAGGTTGCACAGTTCTTTCTGACGGAGTAACGAACTTTGTGTCCACTTGTAAAGAGGAAACCCTGCTGTAACAACTGTACAGCGGGCTTGCTGTCTGACCGCAGAAGGCGCTGCGCATTGCAAAACTGTGGTGTACTGGAATAGGGCAGTGTGTCGGCCGGGGGCGAAACGTGACTCTTTTTGCGATGACTACCTGGGGTCTACCTGCGATGACTACCTGGACTACTTACAAAGGGCAACAATACAGCCAATGTTCACGGCTGTATTGTTGCCCTTCGGCGCCTTTTTGCGGAATGGAAATGTCCAAACGATGGTGGCTGCATTCGTCACAGAGCACTGTTATTTTTATTTTGTTCATGGACACCGGGCAACCGCTTTTCTGACTGAAACAATATGAAACGAATCCCGTGCAACCCACCTCATTCCGGCCCCTCTCATCCTGGTGTGTCTCGAAATATATATATAGTGTATGTCTTAAATATACACCGTAAGTGTTAGGCCGCATTTGCCGCCAATTTTCGGTAAACGATAGCACTTAAAAGTTGAACTGTGACCGCTACCCATGGCAGCAGCAAAGAAAGAACTCCCAGTATGAGTGGGGTTACGTAGAGCCGACTAACGTGCAGAGCCGAGAGGAGTTATTGCGCAAGTAATCAAGATTATTTCCTTCTAGAGGTCATCACTGTATAGCACGAGACTACGTAACTTTGCCTGCTTTGCCCACCAATCTGTCCGCCCAAAGGTTCCAATCATTTCAAAACTGCGGACACCTGTGGATCGGCAGCAGTACGCGTTTAAATGTGAACGACAGCGTGAGTTTGGTCCTTATTCCCGCATTGAACCCGCTTGTTGTAGTAAATTGATAATGTGCTCTCCTCCAACATAGCTTTTGTTTGTTTGCGATAACCAGGTGATCTTCCTATTGTAAGTTAAAGAAGCACGAAATGTCAGGCAGACCTGACACTCAGCCTCACAGTTTCCGCTTTCACACTATCATCGTGTTTTTCTGAGCACGTTCGGCTTTCGTTATGCCGGATAATATAACACTGCTGATCCGACCCCAGACTTGTATGTAACAAATTACATGCGATTAATTACTTCTAATCAATCAGAGTTTTGGTAGTTTTGTAATTAATTAATAGATTAATTTTTACTCGGTAATGCTCACTGTGATTCAATAATTTTTTTCAGCTACCAGTTACCTGTAACCAGTTACTTTATGGGCGAGACAAGCTGTAGCAGGCGAAGCAGCTTTGAGCACTTGAATTTGGCAGAACCACAGTAGAACGCTCGTGGTCGTGCCGCGCAGCAGCCTCGCAGATGATGCGTGTGATCAGACAGGCTATTCTGGCGCTCAGCATTTGTTTCATGTTAAGGGCAGGTCGCGCGGCCTGTATTGTCGGCACCTCAATCTGCATCTCCTGATGGTGCCGCGTTCCTATACGGGATGAGCGCCACCATGTCGGAACGGTCATGTACAGTGAGCTCAGACTTTGCTATGGCTTTTCAGCTACTTCGGCCATTACGGATGGTTGGACGATCTCACACATTAAACAGAGGCACATATCCCCCAGCGATCCAAGTTCTCTACTTCAGATATATATGTGCTGGCGGCTGTTTGGCCTAGCAGGACAATTTGAACCGCTAGATGTGTGCCGGAACAGACAACTTTGACATTGCGTGTGTGGCATTGGTATTTGCCCTTTTTTGGCGAACGTCCCGGAATGGATGTGCCAAGGTGACTGAAGGGTTGTGTAACCTCCGATATATTAAAGTGACAGGGCCCCATCAGCAATAGACAAATCCGCGTCCAGCGCGTCCGCTTGAAGAGCCATTGCAAAGAAGCCAGGAACTAGGGATACTGGGAGTCGCTACGGGGTTTCAACTGGGAGGCAGTGATTACAACAAGATCACACGGTGGTTGGCAGCGAGATTGCCACTTCGTGTGTCTGATGATGTGCCCATAAGGTGCCGTGATTCACGAATGACATGACATGGGCACATTCAGCAGGCTACAGAAAGAAGCTATCGCTGACTTTGACAACTATCTTCGATGGTTTGTGACATTACTTTTCCATTGACATTGGATAGTTTCCAACATTTTTATCCAAATACTTCGTCCGATGTGTGTACCTTGTAACAACACCCTTCCATCCAGCGTGCACATAAAGGGAGTTTTCAGTGCCGCTGCTGACGTCCACACAAAGAAAAAAGAAAGAAAAAAATACGTTGGAATAACTGAATATAACTGGGCAAGCACTTTGCATAATAAGCAATTTCCTTGCTTAGGCACAGGAATCCAACCCCGCAAATATAATGCCTAATAATTTAACAATAACGACACCAAGGATGATGACGATGTTATTTCTTCAGCGTTTTACTCAAAGTAGTTTAAGAGTGAATTAATAAATACAACACAGTGATAGAATCACAGGAAAATTCGACCTCAAGCGACCTCCTGAACTGTCATGACAATGAGAACAGAGCACTGAGGTACACGTTGGACTGGGGGACTGGACGCGTTGGGGGGGCGTTACAACACCCGAACCCCCTCGCCGGTGGACGACTGATTACTTTGCGTAGTGTTCACTGTAATGAACTAAAGAGTTTTCAGAAAGTGATTAAAATTGTAATTTGTTACCTTCTTCTGTAACATGTACAAGTATATGGGTCACTTATACGTACGCCATATTGCAGCAAAAGGCGTATTTTGCTGCTGGCAGCAGCCACTGCACTGCTTGAGAACGCCGCCAAATGTCTTTCGTGCGATGCTTAAGCTATAGGCGGCAATAAAATTGAAATCTCTGAGGCCAACAGAGCATCCAACCAAACCTGCAAGGCAAACACAAGCGTGTGAGTTTATTCCAGCACACACACGGCAGCCCCCACTTATGAGCTTGATTGCATAAAGGGTCGGCAAGCTATTACGAGTACGGAACACGGAACTGCCTTCCCTAGACATCCACATGCACTTGTAAACAGTGACGGCTAGCAGACGACTACAGGAGCAATCCACATTTGTCGTTCCGACGGCAGCTGCGCTCGAACTTGCATGGAATATCTGTTCTGGAATATTCCGTACACCGTAGTAAAAAATCCTTCGCAGGTGTGTGCCAATTTGAGAAGCTGCACACGCGCGTTCTCACACCCTTGAGAAGCAGTGGTTTGGGTCACGGCCTCGTCTCATCGTCTGAACTGGGCCCGCTCCGCTGAACTATAGTGTACTATACACAAATGGAATGCCTGAAAACCGTAGCACAGGTGTTCGCGCCAGGAGAAATGAGCAGAAATTAAAAAAGGTGATTGCATAAAACTGCTACAATCAAATCTCTTTTGGCGTTTTACTCAACTATGTCGTAGTCGGCGATAAGGCAAGCACATAAGACACATGGTGAAATTGTCGGATCTTATGCATTCAATATGCACTCATATTTGCAGTCAAACGCACAACCATTCGAAATTCATCATGTGGATGGCATGCAATACTAGTAAGCGTATTAAGGTACAGTATATCAGCCGTAATATGCCCACTGATATCGTAGAAATTAAAGAAACCTCGACCATAGAATTTCCTGCGAATTCTTCGCGTAGCACTGCTCAAGCGCAGACAGAATTCGGCGAGGATAGCCCTCTCTCGAGTTCTCCCACACCGAGAACCGACGACTGCGACTTACGTGGCGCCATCTGCCCCAACGTTCGGGCACCATTCACACCGGTGTCCAAACTCCGCACAGGGCGCCGCTCGCAGTCCGATGTCGCGTGTTGCCAGTGGCGTAGCACAGGGCTGGGCGAACAAGCTTTGCAAATGTATCATGATACAGATACAGGATACCATCGGATTAATTGCATTCCATACAATACTTGTAGTTCGCATCAAGATTCTTCGATACATTAGTTAATTCCTTATTGTAGCTGCACTGTAGAGGGCCATTGCAAGTTTTCAGGTGTTTACTTTCAATGTTACATCTTCTTGCCCAGCAGACGTTTCAATCAAAATTCCTCTATTAACACGTAACATTTTTTTTTTCAGAGCTCTATCAAAGCATGGTATCGCAATTATTTAACAACCTACAAGGCCGCCCAGACGTGCAGCAGATTAACGGAAATACGCCGCGTAATCAGCAAATTTTTTCATGGCACCTTGTTCATCGATGCGATCCGCTGCTTCGCGGTCTATTGATAAAGTGGGTTAGCGTCTTATACCGTACTTGTCGCTCGTATAGTTCAAGTGTCCCGCATGAGGCGTGTGCAATTTGCGTATTGCGCACTGAATAGGCTGCACGTGTTCCGTGGAACATGCTACATCGTACAATATATTTTTTCTTTAAAATCGAGCGTTTGACGAAATACCCTTGGTCAGGTTTCGGCAGATGCTTTTTGATGGAATACCTTCGATCCGCTTTTTTTTTTTTTCGTAACTTCACATTAGAGAAAACTTCGGAAAACTTGTTTGGTCTGATATCCTGGCTGGCTAGTAACGGGACCAATTGTTCGTGTTCCAAAACCTCAAGAAGCTTGTTTTCACTTAGTCACCTAATCTTTCAATTTTTGTTCTAGCCATCACCAAACAGCATTAAATGTAGCTTAGGTAGGGTGTCTAAAGGCTCATTAGATACACCATAAGTTAAAAGAACGAAGTTACTCACGTGAAAACTCGCGTGACTGTAAATAATTGTTATATTCAATTACCTTGTTCGGCAGTGTTGTAATTGATTCATTACAATTTAAATCGTAACCGTCACTGTCATTCGATTGCGTTCTAATGCGAAGCATTCTTTGCCGCATTCTAGGCACTTTAATTGCGCTAGGTAATTAGGCGGGTCTCTGTCTCGCATCCTTTAAAAAAAAAGGAAGTTAATCTGTAACCGATGGTGTTATCCAGTAGCATACAAACTATTTTTTGAGTTGGGGGCAAGCCTCACCCTATCGCTCCCACCCTCTCTCTGTGGTGGATATAATATATATATATATATATATATAATATATAGAGAGAGAGAGAGAGATCCGTGACGAAGGCTGGGCCCTGGCCAAAACGTTGGAACAACATAAACGTTCGCACATTCGTGCGTGTTGTAGGCATTGAAAAAGATCATCCAAAGCAATATTCATGTATATATATATATATATATATATATGGACATTTGCGTATTACAATTGCATTAAAAGAGGCTCCAAAATGCCTCAATGATAGTTATCTTTGTTATCTATCAGACTGATTACGTCACATCATGAACCGTTACAATCCAGTGTTGAAAATAATTTTGCCGCGTAACGCTGCAGTGAGGACAAGAAGGTCGCTAAAATTTCCACTAAGTTATAGGCATTTTAGTGAATCTCACTGAATTTTAAATATCGCAGGTGTTTTGGAACACTATATTAAAAGCTAACGTGAACTAAATGATTTACCAAGACGTTTCATGTTTGTATAATGTCGTCCAGGTGGGACTGATCAACAGTGAATATACAAACAGTGTGGAGGCTTTTACTTATGTTTATTTATTATTTATTATTTATTATTTATTATTATTTATTTATTTATTTATTTATTTATTTATACTGCAATCGTCAATGAAAATTTTGGCAGAGCGGATTATGAAACAAAATTACAAAATTAGCAAAAATGTTAAATACCAGACTTTCCAACCTTCAAATGCAAAAAAAAATACTACCGCCGAAGCCAAGAAATACCAAAATTTTGTTAACTATACTAGTTGTTTCATTAGTCAAGATGCACAGAGTTTTTTTAAAAATGTCACAGTTTCGCTCTAAGGGCGAAGCAATGAATGCGATAGCAACACAGCATGTCATACGAAGTAAGGTGAGCGGCTTTGGTAGCAATATGAATTGTAGTAAACATGAGCTGATTAAGTAAGCAGGTGTGCTGCGGCGTAAGTAGACCGACATGAAGAGAGATTCGATGACCACGAGAAGGCGCGTGTGAAACGGTGGTGTGATGAGAAGCGCTTCCCGTGGGCAGCGCGTGCGAAGGGACACACCTGTAGCACTGCACTGCCGACCCGGGCAGCATTGCATGTGTAGCGTGCGTTGGAAATGTGGCCCGACTATTACAACTGATTGAACAAGCGTGGTGTCAGCGGGCACAAACAAACATGAATAGAATCACACTGAATGACTGCAGACACGACTGACAAAACGCTGGCAGCAAGCGCATACTCCGCAGCAAGGGCGAAGGTACGTGCGGTCTATCGCTTCAACGGAAACTGAGCGGCGAATGCACGGCGCATAAAGGTCAGAGCCGTGTGGAGATAAGCGACGGTGCGAGCGAGCGACGAGCGCGGTGTTGGCAGAGTAGAAGTGCGCCCCCTCCCCCCCCCCCCCCCCCCCCCCCGCTCCTGGCTTCCTGCTTCCTTGCTTGCGCGTGGGAGATTGAGTGCGTTCGCTCTCCGTGATAGCGCGCGTCCCCGCACGCTTCCGCTCGGGCATACGGCGCGCGGCGAAGATTTTATCTATAGGGAACCTCACGACGACGGCGACGACGACGGCGACGGCGACAACAGAAATTCGGTTGAAAAAAATTAAATTATAGGGTTTTACGTGCCAAAACCAGTTCTGATTATGAGGCAAGCCGTAGCGGGGGACTCCGGAAATTTGGACCACCTGGGGTTCTTTAACGTGCAAAATCTAAGTACACGGGTGTTTCGCATTTCGCCCCCATCGAAATGCGGCCGCCGTGGCCGGGATTCAATTCCGCGACCTCGTGCTCAGCAGCCCAACACCATAGCCACTGAGCAACCACGGCGGGTAAATCGGTTGAAGTGTCCATATAATTGCTATCGCAATAAAATTACCTGTATAAGGGTGCTTTAAAAATACATCGAAAAATCGGCGTCAAAACTTATTCGCATCACGGAGAAACGTAAATGTTCATAATGGTTATTCGTGAAATATCTGTGTAATGGCGGCCAAACTCTCAATTGCCATTTTAGTGGTAGCTATGCCACCGGTAGGTCAGAATAATCTAGCGGGTCCAAAAAGCAAGGCTTTACACATCGCTCGACGACTCTGTATTTGCATCCTGTTGGGATCAGTTCAACCTTAAATAGGACGCAATTGAGAAGCCGTAAAATTGTTGGCGTCAACACGACAATTGTAACCAAGCTTTCGAAATCGAGCATTTTTCGATAAAATCATAAAAGCTGGCAGATATGAAATACAGACACACATCACAGCATACAAAAGAAAGACGAACACAATTTCAGCACACTAGTTCGAAACAAAGAGTGAACACTTGTTTAAAGAGCTTCATCATTAGTTAGACTGATCCAATCGTTAACAACTCTCGGAAAGAAGGACTTGAAGCAAATACTTGAAGCAAATAACGCATGTGCGAAAGGGAGTAAGTGTTAAATTATGCATTTGTCTCGTGGAATATTTTATAACAAGGAGATTACTTTTGATGTATCAGTGTTGTAGTGCCCATAAATTAGCGGGTAAAATAGTAACATGGGAACAGAGATTACTCTGGGACAAGGCAGGTAAATTAGCTTTGGCCAAAAGAGCTGTTATGAAGAGCGTCTCAAACTGTTATATGTAAAGCAGACATCATTTTTATTCTATTTCCTCTGTTTGTCACTATCAGTTTTAGTCAGACCACAGATTATAAAAGCATGGTCTACTAGTCGGAAAACAACAGTTTATAGGCTAGCAACCCAAGAGCAGGGATTGATGATTTTAAAGCTCTTCGAAGTAATAACAGTTTCGGTTTGGGTTAGCTGTAACCTGGTCAGTACGCTTTGACCGATCAAGGTCCGATTCATCGAATGTCCTAAATAATTAAAGTGAGTGTTTTATGAAGAAGTAGATTATTTGCATATAACCTAAATTTTAAAGGTTTTCGTCTCAGAGTAAATAAAAATATTTTCCAAATTGGTTTCCATTTGCCATAACTGACATCTTTCAATAATCTTCTGGAAGTGCTGATTCAGCTTATCTCGGTCAGAAGAACTTTCGATATCAGGGCAACAACACAGTCATCAGCGCGTAATTTCATGTTTAACTGAAATGTATGTTGCTTTGTCATTAATGAATATGAGAAATAAAGCTGCCCAAGCGCAGATCCCTAGGGACGCCAGATTCTACTGAAACTCGTTCTAAAGAGTGGCCTTTGTAAAAACATTGCTGCCAGTTTCTTAGGCTGACAACCGTGTTATCAATTCTGTGTTTTTGAGGACTTCATTTAATTTATTAATTAACTTTCCGTGGGAAACATTGTCAAATGTTTTGTAGAAAACCTTAAAAAATGTGTCAGTTTCGTTAACATTATTAATTACTACTGCGAAATCAGTTAGCTAAGCAGATGTTAGCTTATCAGTTAGCTAAGTAGACGCAAAAACATTTTATAAACCCGTGCTCCCGTGTTGATATCGTACTAATATATTTACATGACGGATGATGACAGTTTTAATTCGGTGCTTATTTCAAGATTAAACATTTGCGAATAGAGCAAGATTCAAAGGAACACAAATAGCCTAGATTTCCTAGTACGAAAAGGCACGTAGTTACATTGTCCTTAAATATTTCTGGTTCTCGACATTCGTCATAGGAGAACTAAATTCTTCCCCGCATATTGTTAACCCGAAGATGACAATTACTCGAGCTTTATACGGGTCAAATACTACGCTTCCGCCATTGATCTATAGAAGCCACCGTGAAGTATTAACTGGTCCGAAAGCCGTAAGAAACAGAAGCGATTGTTCAGATTCGCGAGAACGAGCGCAACAGCTATATACGCTTTTCTATACAGATCGACCTGAACATAAAGTTTATTCCAATTGATTTTGAGCGATCATTGACTGCTAGGCTTGCGAATGTACTCCAATCGAATACATTTAGTGATGCCTCAGAACCGGCAGCGTTTCAACCCAGTCAAATCGGTTTTATAGATAATAAGAAAACAAATTTTGTGAACACAATATGAAGTCTGTGATTGACCACAGTGCTGTGAAGCACAATTACAACGTGAGAACTGCCAATATGAAGGCAACCGATGCTTCATCATGGTGATGAAGCCTATGCATCACACAGCGATTTCCGGCCACCTACAGGTAGATTTTAAAAATAAAATAAACTATGGGGTTTTACGTGCCAAAACCAGTTCTGATTATGAGGCACGCCGTAGTGGGGGACTCCGGAAATTTGGACCACCTGGGGTTCTTTAACGTGCACCTAAATCTAAGTACAGGGTGTTTTTGCATTTCGCCCCCATCGAAATGCGGCCGCCGTGGCCGGGATTCGATCCCGCGACCTCGTGCTCAGCAGCCCAACACCATAGCCACTGAGCAACCACGGCGGGTCAGGTAGTTTTTGTATAAGGAGCTGTTCTCGACGATTTTTGAAGCGACTTTCCTAGCTTCTATGTCGCTAAAATGTCACCAACTGTTGATTCAAGTCGCAAAAAAAAAGTCACCGGTCGCTAAATAGAAAGTTTGTCACTAAACAGACAAGAAAGTCGATAAACATAGTGACAAAATAGCTTAAATTGCAATACTGATAACAGACCATTAAGTTGTAAAAAGTGAAGCGGATTCTGTGTTTAATATAGATGGTTAGGTTAGACAACTTCAACAAACACGCGATGGTGCAAGCAACGGACGGTGAAACTTGTTTGTAACCGTCCGACGACAGGCCTCCTCAGTAATGCAGGAATGCAAGGCGCGTCGCGCAGACGGCCGCGAAGAACAATACTCTGCTTAGTGCGGCCGGCCGTGCGCCATCTGCAAAGCCCGAAAGACAATATTCGCTGCCAAAGCAGGGGAATACGCTGCCAAGAAAGCATACTTGCGGGGGCGGTATTGTGAAAGGCAACTTGGCCTCTGTTGTTCTTTTGTTGGATTCTCCAGCGTGCAGCTGACCGCGTTCGGAAGGGGGGGAGCAAGTGGCAACGAAGCAGCCTCGAGGATGCGCGTGGTCACACAGGCAAACCCGGCCCTCAGTATTCATTCCTCGTGTTAGTGGTAGGTCGCGCAGCCTGTATTGTCACTAGTCAACTGTGCACCCGTGGCGGTTTCGCTTTTCTTGCGCACCTCTGCGCACCTCCACGTGAGAATACTCATCTTCCGTAAAATTTAGAGGAAATTAAGCCTCTAAATTTTACTGGTTATTTACTGAATTAAACCTTAATAAATTAAGGCCCAGGATCAGACCTCTCAAATCCTGGGAGTCCAGAGGGCCCGCGAGAGGGCCGTCAGGTTTGACCTGATGGTCCCGAGTGGGCCTAGCGAGGTGACGTAGAGTTTACTCGCGTCTGTTGTGGACCGAATAAAGTTCACTCACTCACTCACTCATTTCGCTGTTTCCGTTTTGATTGGATACGCCCCCCATCTGTTCACTAATTCGCCCGCTCGGGGTTCGTACGCTGCAAGAGCTGCGTTCCTCTACAGCGCGCACATCGAGCGAGTTTTCAGTGTCCGTGACGAAAATTTTCAAAAGCAAGTGTCAGTGAGGATAAATGTCGTGTGAAGGTCTGCAGAGGACAACCTGAAGGAGGCCGCCCGGCTCGTTCTAGTTGTTGTTTCTGCAATAGTAATATACGCTAAGGAAAAAGTAACGTAAAGGTAGTTAATTACCTTTTAGTAATTGCTCATTTACTTTGATGGGACCGCAATTGATAACTATAATCAATTGCGTTTTTGAACGAAGTAACTGTAATGTAATCGGTAACTTTTTCTGTAACGTGTACAAAAGTCTGGTGACCTCTGCAACCGCCAATTTTCAAATGGGATGCTCACATCTTCATCGTCGCATCATGACAACTGCATAGCGGGTTTGCACCATTGTTCAAAGTGCACCTTAAGTGAAATTTGAAGTTAAAGGCGGAACAGTACGCACCGCTGATTTGGTTTTGCAAAACCTGCACATGCTTTCATTTTTTGCCCGTCGTCACACAAATAAACGGTGGATCATTTAGCAACAGATAATCTTAATGTAACGTAGTCTGACGACTATCATAGCAGCGTTCAGCTCATCGGTAGTACCTGCCAGAAAATATGCTCTCAAACGTGTGCGGGAGATATCGGCGACCGCCCGCATTTGGCAACAAACTCGTATTTCGCATTCTCTTGGGGGCATTGGAAACGCACAGAAATACATTAGAAACTTTCGGAAAACGTTAACATTGTGGAAAATGCAGAAGTGTGCTATTAAACTGATCGCTAAATATTAAATTGATGGACGCGTCGACCACGGCAAAGAAAAGGGTTAGTCAGACATCACGGACTTACAATCCGTGATGGAGAAACAATACAGTGGATATGGGCGATTCAGATGAAGCCAGCTATGAAACTATATTGAAGAGGAAATAGCGAAATAACAAAATGATAATTCAAGCGGCTGATTACTTCTGTTCGAACCCATGTGTAAGGGCATATTTCTGGATAAGGCGGACGTTATAGCAGAAATTTTGCCGATGACGACAATTCATCTATAGCGTCCGGAAAGAGCGCAGAAACTATTGAAAATAGTCTCCATTAATGTCAAAGTATCCATGACAGATGTAAAGAAGGACGTAGTTACAATGTAGAAGGGCCGTGAGTTTCAAAGACAGTAAGGAGGAAAAGTACTGTGGACTCTGGAGAAACGAACCCGCTAAAACGGAAATGCCGGATAAACGAAACATTGACATTAGAATTGGTTGGCCTCCCATAGGCACAATGTTAATAAACTTAGGCTAAACGTAACGCGTATTTTCCAGAAGTTCGGTAAACGAAACTTTGACCGAAACTTCTGCTACGTACGGATCAGGAAAAGTCCAATAATGTAAAGTAGTGATGGTATAAATAGTGAAGAAAATTCATCCATCAGGAAATTGTGGGAAGGTTAATGCAAATTAAAGATGTCGAAGATGCAATTGTGTCCCCATCATTAGGACTTGACTATGCAAATAAAAACTCCCATGAAGAGAGAACTAGGGAGCACACGATGGATCTTGCAGTCACGCTTCCACTTCGTTCAGAGCACCGTGGATCACATCGCCAGACCTCAGATGATGCCAGATAAAATATTATCGTTGAAGTTCATGGCGAAAAGCATGATTCTATCGACGAAGACATAAATACTGCTGCTACAGTGCGCGTTACTTTTTTTTTTTTTTTTTTGGCACCAGACGGCAAGAGATAGAATTTAGTCTGCAGCGCTATTCGAGCGCGAGAAGCTTGTCGAACCTTGGGAATTCTTTCGCGCATAAACACAACCTTACAAAAAGAAGCTACCATGTTAAAAGCAGAGCACAGAACGTGTTTTGTGTTAACAAAGTAATATCAACACTCGGACGTTTTTGAATGAAGCGATTGTTGGCGGATTTGTGTTCTTCGCTTAAATGAAACTTTGGATAAACACCAACACATTTCTTCTGTCCCTCCCAGTTTCATTTAAGCAGAGTATACTGTAAGTGAACTTGCAGTGGAAAATAGTAAGATACAGCTGGAGTTATAAAATTAGCCCACAGATAGGTAAGCGTAAGCAGGCCCTTGTGCACACTCTCACGCAACTGTGACAGTATCAATACTGTTGCTCTGACCATCATGGCTCATGCTATCCAGATAATTCTAATAGTGAACTGCTGACCAAATCTCGTGCAGCTGCCGTACAATAATTCAACTAGTGCATTTTAGGTCACGTGACTTCAAAGAAGATACCGGCGCAGAGAGATGTGCGACAGTAGCGGCCGGGTGACCGCGGCGAGCAGAACAGGTCCAATAAAGCAATAGAGAGTTTTAGAACAGGGCCCCAAACGTTTTGGCGTCCGAAAGAAATAGCGTCGAAGTGACTGCGCATGCGCGAGACGCCAACTGCGTTTGGGTTTTGCGTCGGGCACGCTATTTCACTGATTTAGCGGAAGCCCCAAAAGCTACCCCAAAAGTTTTGCGTTAACAAACATGGCGGCCCATCGAAGCGACAGCTCTAACCGAGCACCAAAACAGTGTTCGACTCGTGGTAACGCGTGAAGTTCGTAAGCTAGGAGAAGTGACTGCGGTTATCGCTTTCTCTCAACTAACGTGTGTAATAAAGATTAATTCGTTAGACGCCGTGATTCTGAATCCGATTGTCGATCTCATGACTCGCAGGTCTAACATGAATTAGCTTGGCTGGTGAAGGCACGCAAAATTGGTTACTCAAAATTAAGCACAACAAATCGCTTGCTGCTAGTAGAATAACCTTTAATGTAATTAAACGCAAAAAACACAAAAGTCAGGATTACTCTTATCATAAAATGATATAGTTTATTTTAATATTTTATAATAGTTTTCCATGACACATAGTGGCGCTGCAAGTGCAAGACGCAATTCGCAAACGCGAAAACCTATCTAAAGCTTTTCACTCTGCATGCCCAACGCTAACACCCGCAAAGCTCTTTGAGGCCCCAAACTTTTAGGGGACCATATTCTAAAACTCTCTAATGCTCTTTCTTAGCACCTCCTTTTGGAGTTGCGAATTTGAATGTGGTGCTTCGGTGCGAGTTTTGAAGCAGTGACTAATTCAGGCGATCGTAAAGAGCAATCACAAGTACTCAAAATGTGCAGCGTTTATGCATTGGAACCAGAAAATAGGTTCTCCTCTCGCAAATGCTGTATGTAAAACGGTTAGCTGGACAACCATTGCATTTCACGACATGTGTTAAGGACGTTATACTCAGAACTTGTTCTAAGCGCAAAGCTTCTGCCAAAACGGCTGCTATGGGCACTGGCCAGACTTTCAGTTTGCAGTTGGTACATTGCACCAAATGACTATAATCAAAATGAATTAGTGAGTGAGTGAGTGAAACTTTATTCGGTCCACAACAGACGCGAGTAAACTCAACCTCACATGGCTAGGCCCACTCCGGGACCATCAGGTCAAAACCAACGGCCCTCTCGCGGGCCCTCTGGACTGCCAGGATTGAGAGGTCTGGCCGGGCCTTAATAAGCTCATAATTTCCTCTTGGGTGAAAGGGGGACAGCAGAGGCGCAGCCCGACAGGACATGCTCGAAGTCCGCATAACCACTACCAGGGGGCAGTCCGACATGATTAGAAAACATTTTCATTGTAAATTATAGTGCCGCACAGATTTCGCTGTTCTCGAACATGTTCTGTTATCAGTAAAATTAGAATAAAAGCGTCGCCTTTTAGAACAAAGTTTGACTGTTGTCGGTGACTCTGGGCGTCATTGGGCTTTTTCATAGGCATATCGTGTATATTGAGATACACGATACTTTGTATGATGTATTGAAAATACAGATTGATATACGTCTGCCGAATGTATCATGACACAGATACAAAAACAAAAAGAGTGTCTAAGATAGTAGATACATGTAACGTCATTTCTGCTAGCTAGCCCTAGCGTTGCAGCTAGAGGCACGGCAGCCAAGTCTGCCAAGGCCGAGGCACTAAGCTCGCTGTGGGAGAGGGCGCAAATCGTCCTGGACGCCTCTGAACTTCACCATTTGGGCGCTCGCGGACTGTGCTGCTGTTGCTGTGACGGCATGTCTACAGAAAGTGATACTTGGAGGTTTTCCCCTTAACCCTGCCTATGCCTAATGTAGTAAAAGGCTACATTAGGCATAGTACCTTGAGGCTTACCTTGTCCCCGAACGAAAACCGCCATATCTAACGTGAATGCCTTTCGTTTATTCATCAGTCAGGCGCCTGGCGCTTCCACGTCCCAACGGCCTACGCGTTATCATTGTGGCAATGCATTATGACAGGGAAGTAGCGAGCGTAGAGTCCACGGCCGCTCGATGAAACGCACGAGGTGCGGCCTGCCACGTCGCGCGGCGAAGTATGGGCGGAGCTGTGAAGCGAAAGGACAGTTGCCGCCGCTCTTTTAGGGGGTGGCGCCATGCTACGGGCCAGCTCCCCGTTCGGGTAGGCGCCGGGAATCAGTGTGGAAAGAGTTCTGTGTGGTATTGGTATCCTTGCAGCAGCATTGAGATTTCCTTTTTTGCAAACAGAAAGCAACTCTCGCGTCAATCAAATGTAAGCGCGGCCGCTGCATGGAGTATGCGGACCCAGCCAAAGGAACGCTCCCACCCGCGCGCGCCTGTGTCCCCGAGCAGGGAGCCGCAGCGGTGGCGCGGAGAACTAGGCGCCTCAACCGGTTTTCGGGCGACGTGGCAGGCCGCACCTCGTGCGTTTCATCGAGCGGCCGTGGTAGAGTTTTCAAGAAAGGAAACGCAAGCAATACAGATTATTACTTTTTGGTGACAAGATACGCCCTAAAGGGTATTAACTTTATTTACAGTGTTTGACCTCGGCGATGACGTCGGTCGTTCAGGCTTGGCTATGGTAATATAGAAAACTTTCTTTTTAATATTGTCACGAGCGGCGATCCTGTGGTCGGTGCTTGGACGATGACGACGACGACGGGTGGTTTTTCTGGTGTGCACGCGCTCGCCTGAACGATTGCTGCAGCGTTGTGCGCCTTACCCTGTAAATATATCCATTGTATATATATTCTCCCCGTAACATCTTTGGTGGAGGTGCGGGGTACGCTCGCAACCCGGGAACTGGATCTTCGCAGCGGACGGCGCATTGCTGCCACCACAATGACCGACCAAGCGACCCAGTGTGAGCAAGACCCGTCACCGGTCATTCTCTTGCACCCTCGTGATCCCGGGACATTCAACGGCACCAGCGGCGTGGACGTCGGCATGGCTGGCAATGTATGAGCGCGTCAGCCGCACTAACAAGTGGGACCCGACCACAATGCTGGCGAATCTCATCTTCTATTTGCGGGGCACTGCGCTACTCTGGTTCGAGACGCATGAGGCAGATCTGACGAGTTGGGACGTCTGTAAGCAGAAATTACGCGATCTATTTGGGAGACCTATCGCACGACAACTAGCGGCCAAGCAGGAGCTCACAATTCGTGCTCAGACGTCCACGGAGCCGCACATCTCGTATATTCACGACGTGTTGTCTCTGTGCAACAAGGTCGACAAGGACATGCCTGAAGTGGACAAAGTGGGCCACGTACTGAAAGGCATAGCCGATGACGCATTCAATCTGCTACTGTGTAAGAACTGCTCAACGGTGGAGTCGGTCATCGCTGAATGTCGTCGTTTTGAGCTGGCCAAAGTCAACGTATCACTCACCGCTTCGACCGACTTCCTAATACGGCTGCCACGTCCTCCTGCGAAGGTTTAGCCACGCTTCGGCAAGCGCAAGCTCCAGAAAACGTCACCAGGATCGTCCGTCGAGAACTCGAGGCCATGGCACCCGTTACACCTCATGACGGTATGCAAAGCAACAACCTAGCTCCGATTTCGCTAATTCAGGCCGTGGTTCGCCAAGAGGTCGCGAATATGGGCATTTTACCCACCTTTGATAACGGTCACACTGCTACCAACCCGGTCGCCCCTGTCGTCGCTGCTGCAAGACCGAACACGACCTTCAGGCCACGTTATCGAAATCCAGCTGATTGGCGCACACCTGATGACCGGCCCATCTGCTTCACGTGCTCTAGGATTGGACACATCGCCCGCCATTGCCGCAGCCGCTGGCCCACGTCCTATCGCCCAAACACTTACAATCGCCCGGACCATGCACCATATCCCCGTCGTTCCGTCCTGAGGCCTCGAGTGCTGAACGTCATCCTAGGGAAAACCGGATCAGCCGCTCACCATCGCCCCAGCGCCGTCAGTCCCGCGCCCCAACCTCGCCGCTCTCGGTCTCCTTTGGCCGCCTCTCGGAAACTAGCCAGTGCAGCCCCCGGAGGTGACGCTGCATTACGACCCGGCCTGAAAATCCTCTGATTGTCCTTATACCCGATGCAACCTTCTTGAAGTTCTGGTTGATGGTGTGGCAGTTACCGCTCTTGTTGATACCGGCGCACAAATTTCTGTAATGAGCTCGAGCCTCCGGTGCCGCCTCCAGAAAGTCCTGACGCCCGCGACTTCACCTACCGTCCGAGTAGCCGACGGGAGTACACCTGCCGTACTTGGAATGTGCACTGCACGCATCACTATTTCTGGTCGCCACACATCTGTTCTTTTTGCTGTTCTAGAACAGTGCCCCCATGACTCATCTTGGGAATCGACTTTCTGTCCACACACGCTGCCCTTATCGACTGCTCCGCGGGCCTTCTCCGGCTAGAACTTCCTTCGTGCCCCGACAACGTCGATGCCGGCCCACCCCGCCTACGCTCCGTCGAGTTTCTTCGACTGCCTCCGCAAGCCGCAATATACGTCCAGCTGTCAGCCTTTCCGCCCTACCCGACGGCGACTACGTTGCCTGCTCTATTCCTGAGGTCGCCACGACACGCAACGTCGCGCTACCCTATACGGTGGTGACAGTTAGAAACAACGGCACCGTTCCATCCTCAATTTGGCTACTCGACGCAAGTTCTTCCTCGCGGCATATCACTCGCTCATCTGACCCCATTGGCCGGCCACACGGTTTCTGCCCTGACACAGAACCTCCACCGGATTTTCACCGCCGTCATCGCAGTCAGGTTCGTCCTGCGACCACTTCGCCCGCATGATATCAGGAGACCTCGCTCCGGCACAGTCCGCTGCCCTTCGCCGCGTGCGGTTTCCTACCAGGATATCTTTGACTTTGGCGACCGTCCTTTGAGCCAGACTTCCGTCGTCACCCATCGCATTCATACCGGCGATGCGAGTCCTATTCACCGACGGCCTCACCGTGTGTCAGCTCCGGAGCGTGCTGTGATCCAACAGGAAGTGGAGAAAATGCTGGGAAAAGGCATAATTGAACCCTCATGCAGTCCTTGGGCCTCTCCCGTCTTACTCGGGAAAAAGAAGGACAATAGCTGGAGATTCTGTGTAGACTACCGCCACTCAACCAGATTACCAAGAAGGATGTGTATCCTCTCCCGCGTATGATGACGCACTGGACTGCTTGCACGGCGCCAGATATTTCTCTTCCATCGACCTGCACTCAGGATACTGGCAAATCGCTGTGTACGACCAAGACCGCGAGAAGACCGCCTTCGTGGCTCCTGATGGCCTCTATCGATTTAAAGTGATGCCTTTTGGCCTATGTAACGCCCCTGCTACTTTCGAGCGATGATGGACTCTCTTCTTCGAGGCATCAAGTGGTCCATATGCCTTTGCTACCTGGACGATGTTATCGTTTTTCGACTACGTTTGAAAACCATCTCACTCGCCTGTCCACCGTCCTTGATGTTTTTCGCCGTGCTCGTCTTCAGCTTAACTCGTCAAAGTGTCGCTTTGGGCACCGTCAAATCTGCGTACTCGGCCACCTTGTTGACGCTGCAGGCGTGCAGCCAGACCCTGACAAAGTCCGCGCGGTTAGTCATTCCCTACTCCACGGTCGGCCAAGGATGTCCGCAGTTTTCTTGGCCTGTGTCATACTTCCGTCGTTTTGTCCAGAACTTCGCGGAAGTGGCCCGCCCTCTAACTGGGCTACTCAAGAAGGACGTCGTTTTCACTTGGGGTCGTGACCAAGCGGACGCCTTTTCATCGCTCGTTGCCATCCTAACGAACCCACCTGTTCTAGCACATTTCGACCCGTCAGCCAGCACGGACGTTCGTACCGACGCCAGTGGCCACGGTATAGGCGCCGTCCTGCACAACAGCAGCACGGCCTCCACCGCGTGGTCGCCTAGCAAGCCGCCTTCTGTCGCCATCGGAGCAAAATTACTCTATCACAGAACGCGAGTGCTTAGCACTCGTCTGGGCCATGGCAAAATTCCGTCCGTACCTGTATGGCAGGCACTTTTCAGTTATTACAGACCACCATGCACTTTGCTGGCTCTCCTCGTTCAAGGACTACTGGTCGCCTTGGCCGTTGGGCACTCCGCTTGCAAGAGTACTCATTTTCTGTTTTCTACAAATCTGGACGGCTTCACCAAGACGCTGACTGCTTGTCACGATACCAGGTCGATCCCCCTGATACACTGGAAGATGAAACCTGACACCTTTGTTCTGGCCATTACAGACTTCGTCCACATAGCTGACGAACAGCGCCGGGACTCATCTTTGCGGCCTATTATAGACGGTCTCAATTCACCACACCCTGACCCTTCCCTACGGATGTTTGTGCTCCACAATGACACCTTACACCGCTACAACGCCCGGCCTGACGGCGCTGAGCTCTTGTTGTTCCCGCGCATCTTCGCTCTAACTGTTTTGCGCCAGCTTCACGATGCACCGACGGCCGGACACCTAGGCGTGTCACGCACGTATGATCGCATCCGTAGGCGCTTCTTTTGGCCTGGTCTCTACCGTTCTGTGCGACAGTACGTTGCGGCTTGTGACCATGCCAGCGACGCAAGACTCCTGCCCTACTGCTGCTGGCAGCCTTCAGCCCCTCGACATCCCTGATGAACCATTTTCCGGGTGGGACTCGTCTTCTAGGGCCTTTTCCCATGTCGACCACTGGCAATAGATGGGTTGCAGTCGCTACTGACTACGCAACGCGGTACGCTGTTACACGGGCACTTCCCACCAGCTGTGCTACTTATGTAGCCGATTTCCTTCTTCACGACGTCATCCTGCGCCACGGTGCTCCTCGTCAGTTAATCACGGACCGCGGCCGCTGCTTCCTGTCTAAAGTAGTCGACGACATTCTTCGTTCTTGCAAGACCAATCACAAGTTCACCACTGCGTACCATCCACAGACAAACGGCCTTACTGAACGCCTCAACCGTACTCTCACAGATATGCTGCTATGTACGTGTCTGAGGACCACCAGACTGGGACATTAACTGCCTTTTGTGACCTTCGCCTACAACTCTTCTCGTCACGACACAGCTGGCTATTCACCTTTTTATCTACTGTTTGGCTACGACCCACCATTGCCTATGGACACCATACTTCATGCTCACGCAGACACATCCTCTGCCTATGCTCGTGATGCTCTTGCCCGTGCTGACATCGCCCGTCAGGTTGCCCGCGATCGCTTGTCGGCTTCACAGTTCAATCAAAAATGTTTCTATGACCGCCGACACCGGGAGGTGAACTTCCCTCCAGGATCGCTGTCGTGCTGTGGTTCCCGTCACGTCGCGTTGGCCTATGCGAAAAACCCTCTCCCGTTATGCTGGCCCTTACCGCGTCGTACGCAAAGTCACTAATGTGACTTATGAAATCGCTCCGCTAAATCCTACGTCGGCCTCTGCAACAATCGCGAGTGACATAGTCCATGTCTCGAGTCTTAAACCGTACCACTCTCGGCCCGGGCCCTAATTGCACCGGGACGGTGCTTCTGCCGCCGGCGGGTAAGTCACGAGCGGCGATCCTGTGGTCGGTGCTTGGACGATGACGACGACGACGGGTGGTTTTTCTGGTGTGCACGCGCTCGCCTGAACGATTGCTGCAGCGTTGTGCGCCTTACCCTGTAAATATATCCATTGTATATAATTCTCCCGTAACAATATATACATTAACCACCGCATTCTGTGCGGAATGAAAGCGCAGTTCACGCTTGTGAAAATTCACTCCAATTGATATCATATACTTGACCGGCAACACACAGAACAAGTTCATCCTGACGAGGACATGCGCGATATGAAGTAATATGATGAAAACATGCTTGATCTTTCATTTGCTTCACTCCTGGTCAAGCGAATCGCGATCAGATGTCAAAAGTACTGAGGACGAGGAAAAAACTTTATTTAAGGCCAGCACTAAGGCCCAGCAAAGAAGAGCGCTTTGGCCCGCAGATAATCCGCCGAGTCCGAGTGAAGCCAAGTAATGGCAGTGTTACATGAGTACAGGATGTGTTTTGTATGTGCCCTTATCTCCGGACATTTGAGGCAGTGAGCTGTGCTACCCTATCCGAAGTTGTGGAACATTAGTGGGGTGAGAAGAGTGTTAGTTTGAACTTTGCGAGGGACATGTGCTTGTTCCGTGTTTAGTGAAGGGTGAGGTTGGGGTATAATAGTGCGGTTTTCCCTGATGGTCTTGTAGTGTTCAGCTCATTATACGTACGTGGCGGCGTCTTCCGCTGTCGTTAGATTCGACCAGGGAATCGAGGGCGCCCGGAGGTTAATTTCGCGGGCACGTTGATGAACCAACTAATTTCCTCGATCCCAGCATGACAGGTACCCAACGCAGGGTGATTGCAATGCTCAGGTTGCGGTTACACGATTCATTAGAATGTTATCTAGGTGGTTTCCAGTAGTCGGCGTTGTATGTTGCGAATGGCTTTGCTGGAGTCGGTATAAATGTTGTGTTAATGGACTGGTGCTTAGTGAGTATATAGAGGCTTCTTGTATGACATATATTATCGCGTGAGTTTCAAGAGTGGCTATGTCGGGAGGGTTGGAAAACAGCCAGCGTTTGGGTGATGGTTGATCTGTCCGGGTGCATATATTGCATACGCGTATGACCCCATGTTAGAGCGTGTGGCGTCCGTGTATATAATGATGCAATTCCTGTCTCTGTGGTGATGTTTGCTTGCGCTTAACGTCAACCAGTCATGTAGGTGTGGCGTCATATTTAACGCTATAGCGTTTAGGGCCCCGTGTGGCAGAAAATCCGGCGTCGGCAACCGGCGTCGGCGTGCGATGTCGGCGGGTGGCGGAGAAAATCATCCCCAACCACGCAGGCCCTCCGAATATATTTGGGTATATGCCATGCCTTCTTATATGACATGCGGTATATGCGGGTTATATTGCCACACCATTCTATCATTAATGGTGCTCATACCTTGTCTCGCATTCTTGGCAAAGCTATTCCTCAGAATTTTGACAATGACAATCATAAACAAATGTCATGAAACAAGACAACCACAGCGCATGCCTTTTATGTTAAATCTTCCCAGACTGAAATATTAAAAGTACGAAACAAAAACGAAAACCTGAAAATTATGCAATTTTTTGGCGCGGCTGTGCAATATCCCCGGGATCGGCCCACGCAAGAGGCCGCGTTTCTACCAGAAAGCTCGCCTTCGTGCATAGCGTTCGCCGCCAGTGTCTCCCGGTAACCATTACGGTTGCTTAAGCTGCAGTTGTCGGGAAGCGTGAGAAGCAGTCGGGGATCTTTGAATGCTATCGAGTTCCACTCTTAAGAGCGAAGCTTAAGCGTCCTCCAATTTTTGTAGCGAAAGCTACGCTGGCCGCATTCTCGCCGCATCGAATCACTTTATATATGTAATAATTATATAATTCTTATATTATTATATAATAATTATATAATATTATATAATATAATATATATATATATTATATTATTATATAATAATTATTATAATATAATAATTTCCGCACAATTTACGCATCGCTTTATCTAGCGGAAATTAATTATTTTGCTTGGAACAGAAACTGCAGCCGATGTATGCGTCGCCGGTGGCAGAGGCGCGCTGCTTCGCGGTCGTCGATTCGCCCGTCTGTGCGGTGGGCGGTGCGCCGGCCGGACAGCCGTCTGCTTTCTCTCGCGCGGCAGACGTTCAATGGCACCGGAGGCAGGTTCGTTTGCCGCTAGCGTGGACGTGTCTTAACCGGAAGTGGACAGTGTTTTGAAAAGTGTGTTAGAGATGACGTATGTCACGTGACATTTGGAGGAGCACTCGGCGAGGAGGAGAGACCAGCCGACAAACGGAGCGTAGCGAAGGAAAGAGCGAAACGAGCGAGGGCTGTGTTTCGATCATCAAACGCGTGTAACTCCGCTATTATAGCACCAATTCGAAAAATTCTCGCGGCTATACATGTTCGTTGCAGAGTCGTGCACAACTGCAATACCACAAGTAAATTTCGACCTCTTGGTGGTTTAGGGGCCCTTTAAATAAACGTGACTGAGGCAATACGGTGGATCGCTACATTGCTTGAATGCTAATCGTATTACAGTCGGTATTCACCGTGAGATGGGTTCTGCCGTATTCTTTTCTCGACCGTATCCTGTAGGTTGTATTAGGGGTTTCCTTTATGAAAGTCAGAGGCCCTGAAATTGATTATTGTTTCAACCTCAAACTATTCTGTCGGGTTTATTTCGATGTTCAGGCCAGTTTTTCCAAAGGTGTTTCGCATTGGAAGCCTCACTAACTGCAGAGGGCGCTCCTACCATCCGCCTCACCACATAGCGTTTGGTGGAATAAGCTTCCACCAAATTCTGTTGGTCCTCAAGTGTCCACCGACTTCTTGCGAGACCATTTCGTGGAGCCGCCCTCTAACTGTACCGACGTTTCGCGACAATTAAGTTCGTGGGTTTCAGTGCAGGTGACGTTAGGTAATCCCCTTCGAGCAACAACTCGTCGCAAGCACAGTACGAAAGTCTCAAACAACATCTCGGGCGTGGGCGTGAGCTCGAGGTGCATGTCTTCCGAAACGGTGCTCTTAAAAATCCCAGCGCAACATTTATGCCGTGTTGTATGTGCATTAAGGGGCCCCGCGAAGGCCTACAACTCAACTTCGAATGGGTTTGTCAGTGATACTCGATGAATTGCCAACACAGCAGTTGGAGCTTTTTCCTGGGCCTACAGTGAGACTTATTCACACATTGCAGTCATACAATTGTCGTTTTACCACATTGCGGCTCGGCGGATACAGTAAGGTTATAGCAGCTGCGCAAGTGCATATCTCACTCTTCCATCCAACACCTGGAATTATGTTTGCCAAGGCTCAAGAGTGTCGAGTTTTACGCGAATTAATGCCAAGTCGGTAATGTTGCCAAACCGGAATCCAGTTTTCAGCTGCAGAACCGAAGGCCACACTTGCGCTTACTGGACCGCACTTTTGCATCGCAGGATACGCGGCTAGTCTCCACGAATCATGGCACCAGCAAACATTTCCGGACGTATCTCAAGCAACAGAGAACATTGCGCAGTTCCAGATACTGAGCGAAGTAAAATGTCACAGGCCTGCGTGGCACACCAGCACAGTCACAGCGTAAGCTGGAGGCGCGACTCCATAGAAGCTCCATTTTCGTCAGCACGCACTAGAGGGTCATCGCGGCAAAGCCTCTTTGCGTCCTTTTCACGAGAACGATCGCAACTGACCGCCCGGCGTCGACGGAGAGCTACGGCTTGCGCTGCTCTCTGCATAGCGGCCTGTTGAGCCTGACGTTGCCTGGTTGTAGCCGCGCGCGTAGCTCTTAGCAGCGGTCCGTACACGTGCGAGGAGGAGCCCTAAAGTGTACCGAAGAGTAAACACAGATAACGAGCGACGCGGTAACGAGTAACTACACGACGCACACGTCCCATCCCTTAACCGATGGCACGATACGATGCTGTTGATGATGACGATTTATTGGCATCCCCTTTGAAACGAAGCGGTGGCAAATAGTCCCCTAGCGTTCTCGATCTAATCAGGTATGCTATACACGTTTTCATTCTAGCATTTTTTTATACATCTCCTTAATCTTCTTTTTATTCCTCAAGACATCGGTTTCTTGGCCAATCCCTCAAAGTGTGTAGGAGCCACATACTTGATGGGAAACACAAACTACTTCGTACCGCTACCTATACTGCTACACGGCGTGCCACCTGGGGTAACAATATGCGACTGCAGTGCAAAGTGCGCACGCATCGACGCTACGCGGCGCGCATCTCGCATCGCGTGACCAGTACCACGATACGATGCTAATGAGAATGATGATTTATTGCCATCCCATTTGAAACGGGGCGGTGACAAACGGTCACCTAACTCGCTTGATTTTAATTCTAGCATTTTTTAGACATCTCCTTAATCTTCTTTTTCTTCCTCAAGACAATCGAACCATTTCTTGGCCAATCCCCCATAGTGGGTAGCAGCCTGGCGATAGCTGCGGCGGACACTGGCGGCATACAATATCGCTGACCGAAACGGCTATTGCAACGAGCCCATAACAGCTTACGCTGTAAAATGTTCCACGGTGCGTGCAGAAACTTGCGAAACGGCCACCGCGTAGGCTCCAGTCGTCATTTCGCCTGTGCCCTGCAAATTACGCACGGCATGTCGCTTGGATCGCGGTTCACCGTACTGGCTCTGTCGCCGCATTCTGCGGGCCGGTGCAGCCTTACAATACGCCCAGATTCCATCCTCTTTCAACAAGCGATCGACTCGCGTAAAAATGACAAGCAAAAGATCGAACAACCTCGACGATGGCACAGAGGAGACAGCATTGTCCCTGCTTCCCTTGTCGTAGCCCGAAGCCACACCGAGACGCCTCCAAATGCGCCAACAGGCTTCCGGCGCTGCTGAGCCCACGGGCGCGTCATACGGCCTCGCAAAAGGCTGACCGCAGCTGGCGCCGATAAGCGCCCGTTGTCGCTGTAACGGCCCGATCATGGCGCTAGTCACAGCCACTGGAGCGGGGCTGTTCATTAAACTGCCGCAATCTTCGACGACATTACGAGCTTCGCTTTACAAGAAAATGCAGCAACGCACTTGAAGGAAGAAGTGACGACAAAAGCAACGGTGAACGAATTATTATGCGCACTCGAAGACCACAAAGGGGATGGGGAACACTTACTAAAAGGAGAAACATTGTCTCGAGTTTTCGTGAGACTATTTGATGAGTAAACCGGTGTCCTCCACATGCTGAGTTATGCGTTACACACTAATACCATATTCCGTGTCTCGTGCGCTGCAAATCTCGCCACTGTGTCAGTCTCTAACTCATAAGATCGAAGCGTTCGCTGCGATATGCGAATGTATTGGGCCAAAAGTTGGCGCATGTACCTCTTTTGCGTGTATGCCAACTTCGCACCAAAAGTCAGTAGAATCAAATGCCTTATGTTTCTGCGGAATTGAACAGGCTTGCTCGGCTCGCTACTAACGAGCTGGGGAGTGCCACACAATACGCGGCAGCGCAGCACTGAGGCTGCGTCTCGTTTACCGCTCGCAACACAAGGACGCCAGAATTCAGATAAGTATTGGCGCGACTTTACACATGTACTACACTAATTGCAATCACAAAAGTAAGTAAATGAGAAAATTTTGATCTGCCATCAGTGAGTAGCCGCTCTGAGTAAAGTGCGTGACGCGAATACTTGGGATAATAGCAACAACAAAAAATTAAAATCGCCATATACACTTTGTACTCAATTACGGCGTTTACGTTGCATTAATGCCGCTGACAGTGATACTTACAAAGAGCTTTCTTTTTTTTTTAAGGCAAAATTTCGTCAGGGCGTCAATGTCCACTCTGCAGAGGACCACTTCCGCTCCAGCTTGTCCGAAACACCTCCTGCGCGCTCAGCCAGGGTCCGACAGCCACAAAAGTCGCGAAGCAAAGCGATAGCGGAGGCTGCCGCCAGTGCCAACAAAGCGAGGACGTCCACACAATGGGACACGGAGAATAATGGTGCCAGGTTCGACGGGGGCTACGAACCAAGCAGACCACCGCTGGCGGCGCTGTTGCTGTCCACTGCTGCGAAGGAGGCCGTTGGCGACGCACCGCGCGAGTCATATGGGCTTTGGCGAGCGGTGGATTTGCTTTAAGCGAATATAGCGTTAAAGGACCAACAAATGCGAGCATTACTTCAAGCTACAGCGAATGATTAGTCTTCTAGGACATCCCGGACATTTGTTTCGTGGATTACTGATTAACTGAACAATCGATGGCTCAAGTTCAAAAGTACAGCAATCCACGTCTACATCAAAAAGGCAGACTTGACAGGCGAGAAATATGCATAAGTTATAGGCGGTGCTGAGCAGAGGCTCTGCTGATACAGGGGCAGAAAGAAATACTGTGGTACCGTGACGCGCTCAGGAAGGGCTTGTCCTCGTCTGCTCCATGCGTCTCTTTCTAATTTATACGCACTTAGTTTCCCAGTCGGAAGTAGTCACAAAGGGATAAAAACTTTATGCAAAGTAAAGAAGATGGAATACATGAAGTTGCTTGAAAGGGCCACTCGTCATAGCCTTTTTTTTTTTCTTCAACACTACTGCGAATTACTGAACCTGGTTAACTACCAGAATATAAGAGAAACTCAGACTGATTCAATGACTTGATATACCGGTTGTTCTAATAGATCCTACAGAACGTTTAAAATTCGCCTGTACAGGAGAAGAGGACCTTACTTGCACGATAAATCTAAATACATTATCGGCTGATTGAAACAAAATCACTAATTAACTGTCAAATTAATTGCTTACTTGAAGAAAAAAAACAGTGCGAAAGATACGAGGAGGAAAAGAAGACAGGTACAATGGACGAGCGCCCGTCTGTTGTACCTGTCTTCTTTTATTGCGATAGCAATTATATGGACACTTCAACCGGATTTCTGCCGTCGGCGTCGTCGTCGCCGTCGTCGTCGCCGTCGCCGTCGCCGTGAGGTTCCGTATAGATAAAATCTTCGCCGCGCGCCGTATGCCCCAGCGGAAGCGTGGGGGGACGCGCGTTATCACGGAGAGCGAACGCACTCAATCTCCCACGCGCAAGCAAGGAAGCGGAAAGCCAGCGCCGGAGGGAGCAGGGGGGGGGGGGGCACTTCTCTGCCAACAACCGCGCTCGTCGTTCGTTCGACCGCGCCGTCTCTTATCTCCACACGGCTCTGACCTATGCCGCTCAGTTTCCGTTGATAGACCGCACGTACCTTCGCCCGCTGCGCGGGCGAAGGTACGTTGCGCTGCCAGCGTTTTGACAGTCGTTGGCTGCAGTCATTCAGTGTGATCTATTCATGTTTGTTTGTGCGCGCTCAGACCACGCTTGTTCATTCAGTTAGTAATAGTCGGGCCACATTTTCCAACACACGCTAACATGCAATGCTGCCCAGATCGGCAGTGCAGCACTACAGGTGTGTCCCTTCGCACGCGCTGCCCACGGTAAGCGCTTCTCATCAACACCACCGTTTCACACGCACCTTCTCGTGGTCATCGAGTCTCTCCATGTCGGTCTACTTACGCCGCAGCACACCTGCTTACTTAATCAGCTCATGTTTACTACAATTCATATTGCTACCAAGGCCGCTCACCTTACTTCGTATGACATTGCTGTGTTGCTATCGCATTCATTGCTTCGCCCTTAGGGCGAAACTGTGACATTTTTTTGTCCTCGTCTCTATTGCGCTGTTTTTTTTTTCTCTTCAAGTATGTTACACCAACACGCCTACATCAAGCTCCTGCTAACTGCACATATTTCAAGTTAAGAATTGTAGCCGGTGAGTTCGCATGGCTGTCGAAGGAACAAAGATTGCTTTATTGAAAGTGTATCGTTATGGAGCTGGTAAAAAGAAGATTTCACTCTTTGTATAAAGCCCGTTTCACATGGTGCGATTTTGTCTGCGAATTCGCACGGTGAATTCGCAGCTGCGGAAAATAGGCCGCCGGACCCTTCGTGCGTGCGTTTTTTCGATGTTCGCGTGCTGAACTTCTCTAAAAAAACGCAGATGCGGCGGTAGCCACTGTTACGGTGGAAACAGACGACCAATAGGAGCGGCTGCTCATACGTCATCGCCACTCAGAATGTTCACGAGTATGCAAAAACGCAGCTGCCGCAGATCCATGTGAAACGGATTGCGAATTTCGCATTTGCGGAAATCGCAGCTGCGAAAAACGCGCACTGCAAAATCGCACTATGTGAAACGGGCTTAACGCCATTCTCTTAACTTCCTTTTGATCGTCTAGTCTGGGAAGGCCACTGTAGCGTAGCTGGAAAGCACGCACCTATCATCACGCTTTAAATATCCAGAGTATCTGGAAATCTAGAATGGCTGGGCGACACGCAGTTATTAATATAAAGTTAACAAGGGAAAATTTCATTGGAAGTGTCACATATTTGAGATACTTTTTAGGCAGAAGAAGAACAACCTTATTGGACGCCTGCGTTGGATGACCTTGTCAATTTGTAACAAATTTAAAGCACCATCCACCAAGCATGGTGGCGGTGTTATTGATGCGAAAGCGTCAAGTGGCCCATTGAGCGAAAAAACTGTCAGCCCTTTCACTGGGGTGGAGATGGAAGACCAGCGAAGCTGTATACTATGGTGGGAATTATGTATTTCCAATTATGACTATTAAGATGTGATGGTATAATTGGTTATTGAACAATTAAAGAATGAGAATATTATGACCCGGTGGTTTTCATTTATTGTGACCACAGGGACCATGGCCTTATGGTCGCTACGGTAGACCGCCATACGGTAGGCAAAGGTTGGCACGTTCTTCACAAACACGTCAACAACGCCGCAGCGTTCGGTGCGAACGCGGGCAAACGCCGCCGCCGTTGACAACGTTGTGCGCGTTGTTTGTGTGACCGACACAACGGCTGTTAAAACGCTGGCTACGTGACTGAACGGCTAAACGCCGTTGTCGACATTGTTAGGCGGGCGAGAGCCCAGAGAGCTACAGTCGGCGGCAAAGCGGCAGAGGACGGCAGGGCTGCGCGCATGCGCGGCAGTGGGAGAACGGCACGCACTCGCACCAGTCTAGGGTGCCGCGATGCCCTCCTCGCCCACCGCTCCCTTTCCACTGGGAAGTCGCGTTTGCTCTCCGCCGTGCGTTCACTCCCATGAAAGCACGCGTTTCCTCGCCCTCGCGCGCTTTCACTCGCACATACAGCACACGGCCAATGAGAGATTCTTTCTATTGCCGGACGCGACCATCGAAGAGTGAGCCCTTAACAGCTTCGCTGTAAAAACCGGCGTCTGTCGTCTGAAGGAGCGAAACGGCAGGTAAGTGCCCATTGGCTGCGACGCTACGTCACGAGAGCGCCTCGACGGAGCAGAGCGGGCGAAAAGGTACACCTGCGGACGATAGCGCACCAGGTGTTTCGTAGGGAGAGGGCATCGCTGCGACGCCACGTCACCCGCTGTCGGAAGCCGCGCGCGGTGCTTATCCCTCCTCTCAACCCGCTGGGCTTAGCTGCGGCATGCGCCTACCAGCCTTGGTGGCCGCTGCTGCTTCGTCGGTTCTCAAGCGCAAGAATGTCTGTGGCATGCGACTTGGCACCGCAGGCGGCGGCGGTTGCTGCGGTTGTACATTACTCGCAGCAAAATTCAAACGACCGTTCAGCGCTATTCAATTGGACATTAGTGCTTTCGCATTCACAACTTATAAGAAGTGCTTAGGTGTCCTCGAATTTAGATGCGAGAGCATCTTATGCTCGGGGCAGTGTCCGTTCTGCGGCGTCCGCACCCATACTGGCATGCGCAACTCTGCCTCATTCTCCTCTCCTACGCAGGTGTGCGCTCTCCTCCCCTCTCCCCCTCTCCGCCACAGGTGCGGCGCAGCAAATCATTGCATATAACTCTCTCTCTCTCACTCCCTCTCTAAGGGTTCGCCGTAGGCGGTGCAAGTGTGCGGCGCAGTATAAAGCGCACGTTCGCTGTGCTTCCGTCATCTCTCTCTGTGCAACGATGTGCGAAAGCCATGAACAACGTCAACGTCGGCGCTAGTGCAGCGGCAACGCCACCCGCCGCGGAGCAGAGAAGGCTCGGAAGCCGAACGTAAACGTCACGTCGGCAAGCGGACCGCGAACTTCGGGCCAGGGAAGCCGAACGTAAACGTCAACGTCGGCAGGAAACTTCTACGGAAGCAACACGGGGTTCAGCACCCGAAGTGGAACGTCAGCGTTCCACTTCTCACTCTAACTTTCATTGGGTTGTGTTGCCAAGTGAAACGAAACGGATGAAACCGATGAGCAGCCCCGCGATGCTTTCGCATCCCACCATGGTTGCCCGTAGGGTGAGATGTGATTTTTTGTTCATGTTGAACAGGCAATAAAAAAGAAAAAATCGATCGTGGCCTAGGGCTTAGAGCACTGGGCTGCTGTGCTCGAAGGCAGAGGCAATCTCGATTCCTCTGCCGGTCATGCACTTCTTTATATTACAGAGGTCCGAAATGAGGCGAGACAGGAACTTACCTGTCTCGCTAGTGTTCTCTAGTTGTGCTTGCGTGCCCCGTAACCAAAACATATTTTTGAAGTCTTAGCAACATTCGAAATACTGTTACGAACTATTTTCCCCCAAAGTACATTTATGCTTTGAAGCCTGCTATCTCTGCGGCACATTTTTGCTTGTAACCTAAATCTACTGTTTAACAGTACCGGCGCATGTTAGCGGCGCGGGTTTGAAGCCACGAATATCTGACGTGATTGCAAAAATACATTACTTCCTGCGATCAAACTACAAGCATCGCTAAAACATGTCAATTTCTGAAAACAGGACTGTTTGTCAGCCTGTCATGCAGTCGATCCCTTATTTCGGACCACCCCCCCCCCCCCCCCCCTAGTTACTACATAAAAATAAGACAGCAAATGCTCAGTGAATTTTCATGCTGCTTCACAACAATAATGAAAATGGAAATCATTATTAATTGAGGCTTTCAAAGCCAACTTTCACGTCGTCGTATTTACTTAGTATTTTTTTCAATCCGCCTTTTGCACGTTCCGAGTGCGCATGCGCTGTACCCTAGCGGCGAGCGCTGTGTTTCGGTACAGATTTCAAGCTGTCAGTACGATATTCGGAACGTGCGGTACGCCAGGACACCGATGTCGATATGAAGTCGACCTGACACCGATGCCAACATTCGGCCGCGACTAGTTGGCAGGCTGTCATTGGGAGACATATTTGCCATACTAGTATGACGAAGGCGCGGCCGACGAAAGTAAGTCGTCGTAGCATGGCAGGCTTTCGTGCCAACGACGCCGACACAACCAGTGTGCCGATCACCTTGCGACCCGCCGCCGAGCGAGAACATCGCACCGACAACGCGAATGTCGCAGCAACTGCGCTTTAGTATGTGTTTATTGACGCTCAAATTGAGTGTAAACGTACTTCCGAAGTTGAAATGCACAATTCCCCAGCCGTCCACATCATCGGAGCTTGAGGCGGTGTCGATCTCGTTCAGCGCAGCTTCATTAGGCCTAACACAGCCTACGAGTTCGTCTACTACCGGCGGACGTGAAATATAGGACGAAGGAAATTGCTTTTATAGTTCAGTCCCTGGCCATACCGACTTGAAGTGAAACCACTCTTATCATGGTACGATGCACACACAAACATTGGGAAGCGGCGACATGCACACCGCGGTACATCACCGTTCTTGATCGAGGCTGTCGATCGGTCGCACTCGCCGGCGCTTCCATAACGAAGTGCAACTACGTAGAGTGGTAAAGCTGTGTGTATTGTTATACTGACAAACTTATTAGTTACCGAGAAACACAGTTTGCCTCTTATGCCAAACAGGCAACGAGTGATGGTTCTTTCGATACTGCACCGTAAACAACATTGCTCGTTGCCCCGCGAGTACGGCAGGCATCGGTATTTTCGCTTGATAGCTATATCTGTATGCACGCGCTGTCTAAATGAGCGCTTACGTGCGCAGAGTTTACTCTTGCAATACGCTATCGAACACACATGGCTGATGAAGAACACGAAAGTGAGGACTCTCAATATTAGCAGTAACCGCCCTCCCTAAAACGGCGACATGACCACCTAGTCGCTGATTTCGAATTGGTGCACGGGACACTGATGCCTTCTCGTCTCAGTGTGATACAACGCGCATCATATATGTTTTGAGCATTTCGTTATTATTTCGGGTCAGCGGTGTACGGTTACTTGAAGCGACCGTACACGTGCCAATGTAAACAAATGCGCCGTTCTTGTGTTGCATAATACTCTGCTTTAAAGAGCTGTGGTCAAAACTGAGCTGTAAAAGCAGTTTTTATTATCCTATTGGCGTACGTTTAGTGAACAATGGCAAATGCATGAACTCGGCTGCTGCGATGCGGCTAATCTCCGCTGAGCGGTATCGACCGCAGCTCAAACGCAATCGAACTTCATGTGAGCGGCTGGCGAGTGTTCATGTTCGTGCATTTCAACTTCCGAAGCATGTTTGGATTCATATTGAGTACGACTAAATAGGAATACAAGCGTAGACGCTGTGGCAATCGGGTTACGGTGCGATGTATTCGTTCCGAGGCACATCGCACGGTGACTGCTTTTGTCGGCGCAGCTGCACGAAAGCATTTTTCGACGACTTGCGGTTGTAAATCGCGCCAGAGTCGTTGCCGGCCTCGGTGTACAGCCGCTCCACGTCTGTGTAGAGCGCGCGAGCAGACAGATGATGGTTTATTGGCATCGCCTTTGAAACGGGGCGGCGACAAATAGTCACCTAGCCTGCTGGATTTAATCAGGTATACTATACACGTTCTTTATCTAGCATTTTTGTATACCTATCATTATCTTTATTTTCAAAAATTTACCTTGTACCGCTGCCTATGATTTTAAGAGATCAGGTCGCATCCATCTTTTCCCTGCTTTTTTTCCACCAGTACTCTAATCGTCTCTTGCTTATCTGTACGGCTGATCTGTTTATGTTTCCTTCCACTTTAAACCCAAGCGCTTCTGGGAGTTGCACGTTACCTACGGTTCTCGCTGGGTGGATCCCGTCGCATTCCATTAGGATGTGCTGAGTGGTCTCTGGATCTTTACTGCAGCATACACATGTCTCATCTAGTTCCGAATATTTGTTCCGATATGTTTTCGTCCTAGGCGACCGGCTCGAGCCTCAAATAGCAAGGCACTGCCCTTTGTGTTATCGTACAGCCTTGCTCTGCGGGGCGACACCGTGCGGCAGTTGCGGGATCTGACGCACTGTGCCCAGGAGCATGCGCGGCCTAATATACATGCTGACCTGCATTGCACGAGTGGCAACGTTGAAAAGGGCCGTTGTTTAACCGAATATGTGTGCTTCCTCAGGGCGCTCTCGGTATCTCCATGCGAAAAGATTACGCGTTTCAGCTGATAACACGCGCCCGACCCTCACAACAAACTATGCACGCTTTCTGGCCGTTCCGATTAGGCGGTGATACGAAAAAATGATAACGCCAACAACGGCGTAAAAAGAAAATCGTGGCGGTAATTTTTGTATTCCGTCTTCTGCCTGCCCTTGGCGCTTATAGATAATGCGTTATTTTGTATTTTGGCTCAACATTATTTATTACAGGACGTGGCGCGTTCAGCTATTGCCGAAGAAAAGAAGCTTCATCCTACGGAGAACATTTCCACAAGGGGCCTTGTGGTTGAAACTTTGCCTCCTTCCTGATGTTCCCCGTGTTAGGCCGCTGCGGACTACTTAGAATGCCCGTCTTTCTGTGGTTCCCTTGTTGTTCTTTGGAGAACACTGCATTATGCTCAATATCCTAGCCATTAGAGCAGCAATGACCGCTTCGTTGGATCAGTAGGGTTACTCGACGACTTGTACTTTTTAAAAATAAACATGAAAACACTGAGAAAAAGAACTTTTATTTATGCGATAATATGGAACGAGAAATATCGCCTATTTTCTAATATAAAATGGGTACTCCACGATTTTGTTTCACAGTTTCGATCCTCTTGGGAAGCGAGTCGTACAGCTGATTGACAAGGTCTGGCAGCTGTCGGAGACGGTCCAACTCCTCTTTAATAGCTAACCAAAGCTCGTCAGCGGTGACTGCGGCTAGATTTGACTTCATAATTCCTCATACATTTTCTAGTATATTTAAATCTGGGCTTCTCGCAGGCCATTTTCGCGTTGTCACCGCTAAATTGTCCAGCGTCTGCTGCATTGCCTTTGATGTGTGGATTGGTGCGTTGTCCTGTTGTAGCCAGTAAAGTCCATCCGGGAAGGGGCCATCGAGAACATGCGGAATGAGCACTGTCTCCAAAACGTCCATGTACGTTTCAGAGGTCATGTTCCCTAAAAATCGATGCAATGGTCCCAAACCTGTGCGGCTGACCGCGCCCCACACGTGAACAGTGGTGCGCCCGCTTGAACGAGCGCCCAAGACATAGCGGTAATCGTACCTGCGGGAGATGTGTCATCAACATATGCCTTAAGCTAACAGCTATTGCTCTGAAATGTCAGCGCAATAGCGCTGACATTTAACCTCCATATCGTTAATATTTGTACATCAGCATGGACCATGTTACAAAAAAAAAAGGGGGGGGGGGCGGGGGGGAAGTGCTTAATGTCAATTAAAACTTCGCGGAGTAAGGCGAACTCCGAGACCATGCAGGAAGAAAAAAAGTATTAGTTGCAATGCCGAAGTGAAATATTATCGTATTACTTATCGTATTATCGTATTAACTGCTTAGAAGCTTAAGAGATTACACAAAAAGCGCTTTTATTTCCAAGCAATGCTGTTCTTGAAAGAAGCAGGGAACTACCCAGCGCTCGCAGCCAGTAGCAACAGTAGGAATACGTGACATACCGGCAGTTGTGCGGACGCCGCACCCTCCTCTGCTGGTCCCAACGGGTGCAGAACGAGGCCTCATCCGTGAACACAACCGCGCGCCAGTTGTTCGGGCACCAAGACTCCACCGCAGACGCAAATTCAAGTCGCTCATTGCGGTGTCTTTCATCCAGCATAACTTTTTGCGCTGACACTCTGCTCCTTATACCGGCTTCGTGAAGCCGTCTCTTGATTGTCGTAAGGCTCACATTTCCGAGTCCGACTTCGTCCTTATTTCTCTGGCGCTGAGGTAAGGATCGCTCACAGCTGCTGCCACGATTAAGCGGTCCTCATCTTCTGATGTCACTCGCTGTCGACTTGCACGGGGAGCATCACTAATTCGTCCTTCATAATAAGCAGCCTGAAGAACCCTGTTAACTGTGCGCATAGGGCGCCGGGTAGCTGCGCATATCGCTCGTAGGTACATTGTGCGCCCCATAATTGCAATTGCGCGTCGCTCATCCGCTGTGAGTCGGAGAGTCATTGCGAATATATTCTGCGAAAAGGTGTGTTATTCCTATGTCTAATATAGGCAGCACGCATGCGATGTTGTTATTTCATTGGCCCATAACATTATCTGGGACGGGTGAAGACATAGTTTTTCATATCAAGTGCCGTGACAGAATCACACGCGTTATCACACACGTGCGCAATTTCCTTGTCATCGCGGGTAGTAAGACGGCGCCCTCGGGTAATGCGCACAACCGGCAAAACACGTGCGCTTACCAACATAATTTCTTGTTTAAAGCAGCGCGCGCCGATCTGCATGTTTATTAGGCCACGCATGCTCCTTGGCACACCTCGTCAGACCCCGCAACTGCCTTACGGTGTCGCCCCGCAGGGCAAGGCTGTCTGCTCGCGTGTTCTACACAGACGTGGACGCGGCTGTACTGCCCAGGAAGCGTCCAGTCAGACAAAGCGAAAATTACAACCACTTACAAATGCACGAAACCATTTCAGCTCGCTTCATGAAGCGTGCCTCTTCTGCATGCCGCGGCACCCCGGCACATTACATTTTGCTTCTCGCGGAATCCGCTAAGGTGGCGCCACAGCGCAATGCAAAGTTTTTCACACTTATGCAAAGCTACTTGAGTGATCGCCAGCAGCAGGTTCAACTGAATAACAATGAATCAAGCTCTCGATCCCTAAACAGCGGAGTACCACAGGCAAGTATCTTAGGGCCTCTACTTTTTAATGTATATATTATTGACGTAGTAAGAATACATGAAAATACCCAATTTATAGCTTATGCAGACGATACTAGTTTTTTTTTTTCAGGATCAGATTTATTGGGAATTCAAACCAGAGCAAATAACGTACTCGCGAAACTACATACCTGGAGTTTGAGCAACTCGCTAACTATAAGTACGTCAAAAAGAAACCGGTTTTATTTAGAGCTAAAAACAAGAAAGTCAACTTTGATTTAGCGCTTTTTCTTGGTCTATCAAAAATTGAGGTAGTTCCTGCTGTGAAATGTCTTGGTGTACTCTTTAATTAGAACATGTCCTGGGATTTGCAGTCTGATTCTGTTTGTTCCAGCCTTTCTAGCACGGTTGGTATATTATCGCGCACACGTTTTCTTTTGCCTGAGAAAGTAAAACTGTTATTGTATAATTCACTTTTCCTTTCAAAACTGTACTATTGCTACCTTGTCTGGGGAACCACCACAATTTGCAACATTCTGAGGCTTTCTAGATTACAGAAAAGGGCTGTCCGTTTTATTGTCAATGCTCCGTATAACGCACACACAAGGCCCATCTGTAAAAACCTAAACGTAATACCTGTTGTCGACTTGTACTATTGTTTACTAATGACACGCTACAAACAAGGCATTAAAACAAACAATCTGTGCTTGAAAGAACTTGCTAATTTGACTGAAAGAGTGCATGTTTATGACACGCGGGGAATCACTTTTTAGTTTACGCCACAGACCGGTACTAACTATGGCCGACAAACGATCGCATATATGTTGCCTACTCTTTTAAACAACCAGCATTGTTTTCTGTATTGCTGCTGATGCTAAGTTATGATTTTGTACTGGAAATGTTTATCCAAGTTTTGATAAATTTTGATGTCGTGCAGAAAAGTAAGGTATCTCCTTTTTAATGTTAATTTCAACCCTTCTAGTTTTATATTTCAGATGTACAGTTTTGTCATTGTAAGCTTGTCGCATACGAACATTTCCTAGCTGTTGCCCCTGTCAAAGTGCAATTATCGGGTACAGACCCCGTCAAGCCTCTTCTGGCTTTTAGTCTGTGCCCCCAGCATTTTGTACATGCTATAATGTACCATAATGCCGAAATAAAATGAATGAATAAATGAAAAAAAGGCGAATTAGGGATTGAGCTTTTTCTTTCATAGCCAAATATGACACTAGGATAGCATGAGTCGCTGATTTTGGATATACTAGCCTACAGTTGCCCGCTACTAACCGCTAAGTTACCTTCACTATAGCTGTGCACTTTAGGCGGTTCACAACTACATCGCACGCTGCGAAACAAGCAACTAAGGCTCGCTTTTTGAATAAAAGCAACCATTTCCAAAAACTTCTAATTCTTCTGGAAGTATTTTTATTCAAGCAAAAAATAAATTTACATTTTTGCGCACGCCAAGCAATTAGCAGGTTTATTCTGCGAATTTGATGACTAACACAGTGCGAAACACCTTTTTCAGGACTCTTCTATTTTTGCGCGTCTGCTGGCATATTACGCGACGCCATTTTTCCCAGTGCATCTCTCTGACTGCCTGTTAAAGCGCCATCTGGACCCTTGAAAGTGCGCGAAAGCACATAGCGCGCGTTCAAAATCAACGCCGAGTTGCGGAGAGTGCAACCGTTTGCGAAGTTGCTTTTGGCCTCGTAGGCTAAGCATGATCTTGCTAAATCAAACAATTCTTGATAACTAAAAGTGGCCGTCTTTAAATGAATTTGAACCTGTCACCTACCTAGTGGCCCAAGTTGGTCCGGCGGTTAGTTTTGAACCCATTCTATCAGCACAGAAGCCCGATTTTCTGGCTACACACACACACAGTGTGCCGAAATCAATATCGTCACGTGCGGCACCCGACCTTCCCTTTGAGCAGCGCAGCAGACAAGCGTCATTTTTTTTTTTTTTTCGGAGCGCAGCAGAAAAGCGGCAGGGCGAGAGAAATGATTTGCGCGAGACGCCGACAGCGAAAGCGCGACCGAGCGTGAAGCCGCGATAAGCTCGCAACGGGCGCCAACCTCTGTCGGTTCCGACGCCCCGTCGCGGTCGTCGGCTGCGCTGTTGCAAGGCGACAACGGACAAATTAATCTACACTCCGTATCGCTCAGCCCGCACTGCGCTGCCCCGACCATGAAGGGCGCTCGGGCACTACGTAGTTGTGTGCTTTGTCGAGCCCTTTGCTGCGCATAGCCTACATTGTGACGGTAATATTCTATTGCGGGTACACCTACCGCGAAATTCCCCAGGAACCCTATATTCAGGCGCCGTCCACACAGAAGTAACCGCAGGAAATCTACTGACATTGAAATGATGGGAGAGATGATTTGCCAACGAAACGGAATATTCACCTCTCCCATCATTCGCACCGCGGAAGGTGCGATGGCTACACAGACAGCGCCACGCAAAGCGTGAGTGGTCGCACTGCACGAATTTGGCGACTCACACACCGCATGGGGTGCTGCTGGCGCAGCTTCCGTTTACACTCGACGAAATGCGACGAATGGGCCGCCCGTGGCGGGCGACAGTGAATCAGCGCGCAGTAGCGAGATACGGACAGCCGCTGCACGCGAGGCGGGAAAACGAAGAGCGACGTGGTTCTGCCTTGCCAGCAAGGACAGCGTTTTCTCTAATGAAGGCTCGCTGGTCACTTGCAAACAAAAGAAGAACCACTGGGCATTAGGTTTCATTGCACCGAGTTTCGTCGGTGCCTCTCTAAACTGCATGAGCCGACATTATGTTCAGATCGTGCCGAATATGACCGGTACATTCAATAACGCGATCTCATCTCACAAGTGCGGCCTAACAATAGAAGGGCCGGTATTTTGTAGCGATGCCTTATGACTTATTCTATACTAGTCTTATCCACCGCTCACGGCCGGCTGATCCCGTTCATAACGCGAGCGGACCGTCGCTCTGACCACTGTCAAAGCGCGATAAGCGCGAAAAGGCATTAGCACCGGAAAGGCATCGCTACGAAATACCGACCCTGGCAGGAGTCTCGCAAAGACGACGGACGCATTCTGGAATCTCTGTGTCGGGACCTGGAGCTACCTTGTTCTACATCACACAGAAGTTGCAGACTGTGAACAGCACTGCATATTCCACTTCAACTATAAACATTAATTGCCGAGTGCACGAGAGCTGCTGACTGCAATATGAGGACAGGGTGTTCAAAATTAAGCTTTACGAAATTTTTAAAAGTCGCCTGTGGCAGGTAGCATAATTCTTATCGTTGAGGTTGAGCTGGGTTATTCGAAGAGGCTGACATTAGTAGCACAAGAAATCGAAACATATGTTCAACTAATTAACAAAAGTTTACTCACTAACTTCTTAGCTAATTACTTTACGATGGATATTGCAATTTGGAATGAAATTCACTTGGAATGAATTTCCAGAACGGCATCAATTTGGAGATATGCGCCTGTTGTTCCACTTACTTTTTTACCAGAATGCTGTTTCATACATTGAAGCATAAAAGTAACTGGAACGCCCATGTATTTCGTACCACACTTTGGGAAATAATATCTGGAAACTGGTGTCATCCTGGAAATTCATTTCAAGTGGATGCGTCTTGCAAACTCACCCGCTACAATTCCTAAATTGCAATATGTGTCGGAAAGTAATTAAGTAAGAAGTTCATTAGTCAATTTTTGTTAATTGGTTGAATATGTGTTTCAATTTCTCATGCTAATAATGTCCGCCTCCTCGAACAACCTAGCTCAACGATAAGAATTATGATACCTGCCGCAGACAATTTTTTTTTAAATTCCGTAGAGCTTAATTTTGAACACCCGGTATAACTATGGTTCTGCGTTTTCGGATTAATTCAATCCTTAAATACTTATTTAAAGACATTTAAAAAGAAGTAAAATATCAGTTATATCAAGAATATATATGCTTTAAAAACGAATAAAATAGCTTATAAAATGAAAAGTGTTTCTGGCATGAATCACATATTTTCTTTTCAGGATCCACGTGATATGATTTCATTTATTATTTTTGTTTTTGCATTTTTGTATTAAGACAAATATATTTGACTGCCTTCACGTCCTGTTTCCCGTTTCTGTTTCATTTTATTTTGGATTATTTCAGCACACAATTATGATTCTGATATTTTTCTTTTTCTTTTTGCAAATGCTGTTACTGTTAATTCTGTATGAAATCGATGATGTTTGTTTCTGAAAATCTTTATTTTGTATGATTTTAGCACAATATTAGGGTGTGAAATATCTAGTTGTACGTATGCTGTTGCTGTATATTGCTCTATAGGTTTGAAGACATTTGAATATAATAATAATAGACATTGTTACCATGATTCGTCCAGTAATCAACGCTGTTGTAACTTGCGAAATTATGCCTATGTGTGTAATGTGCTGTCAAACCTGTCGTTTGCGGGGGCTGAGACCTCTGTCAGGCTTTAAGCCATTAGTCTCAGCCTGCCCTCGTTTAAATGAACGAGAAATAAAATTCAAATTCAAATCCGAAATACACTCGCCGGTACAAAAAGTGACCATTCGAATTTATTCGAAAATCTCCGAATTCCGAGCCAACAGTCCTGGCCAAGTAGCCGTGCCGCGACTACATTCGTCGGCAGAATGTCTGAGAAGGTGAAGGCGTTCGTCGCGGCAACAAACTGTCTGCATAATCTGCTTATCAAACTGAAGTTTCCAAAGAACCAGCTGCTCTTCGGAATTAAGCATGCAGGAGCTGAGTCTTCCTTCTGCGTTCCGCCTCCTTTCCGCGCCCCTTCAGAGAGCGCTAGTCGATGGAATACGGTTCTGGAATAGGGATTACTTAAATGTGGTATAGGTTTTCAAGGGTTCTCTGCTTTTTCTGGTATTGCGCACTGATATGCTCGGATTACGCTGACTCCTGTAGTGTTTAAGATAGCAACAGGGTAGCAAGATTAAATTATTCCGAGAAGCGCGTGCGTGCGTGCGTGCGTGCGTGCGCGCGCGCGTCTTTATGCCCGTGTCCAGTTCGCGGTGGGACAGATGATCTGGTGTGGACGAGATGCCATTGTGTGCTGGCTCATTTGGGACTTGAGTAAATAAGTTATTTGCTGTAATTCCAAACACCGTTCCCCTTTCAATTTTTGAAGACTCATTTACAATTCCAATTAGCCTCTTCCAAAAGCCACCTTGTCAAGCATCTTTTTCTGCTACAATCTTCCAAGTTATATTGTGACTCGCGCAGTATAGTCTATCAACTCGTCTCTTAGGAAATGGTGCATGTGAGCTAGTTCGCATGATGTTTTCTTAGATGTGACTGCTTTATAAGAGTAGGCAATTCGCGGTGTTTCCTACTTGGCACTCAACCTCTTAAAAAACATAAGGAAAACATCCGCCGTAAGACCCAGCACATGCTCAACGTGAATGGATCTCACAATTGCACTAGTGAAAAGCACAATATACACTTTCACAGCCCTGCAAAATCCACTTCTGTAACTTCGAACGCCCGGGAGTTGCCTACGTGATCTTAAGGGGTGGGGCGGGTCGACGGCAGTTAAAGAAATGACAGTTGACCAAAAAGCGTTTTATCCAAGCTGTGACACGTACCGTCTTTATCCAAGAACCGAGCTTCTCCCGGATAAAAACGAAATTTTGTGCCACATTTATCAGACCCCGAAAACCTGTCTTCAACTCACAGGATACTTACTTCATCTGCCGTTACAGCTACTGTAACGCTATCGAACGTAGGCCAGTAATCCGATGTGTGTAACTAACCATTTCGGTCCCTTCCACCAAAGTCGATTTTCTAAGACGTCTTTAAGTGGAAGTCCGCGAGTCAACAGATCCGCTGGGTTTTGATTTCCGGGACAGTGATTCCAGTGCGATGGGTCGGTTGTCGCTTGGACTTCGGCGACTCTGTTAGAAACAAACTGTTTCTACTTGTCTACGGCGCTTCGAATTCCGCAAAGTGGGACTGTTGAATCTGTCCACATGTACTCCTCTTTTCCAGTCTCTGGATGAAAAAGCCTCCCGCGAGAACTTGAGCACTCTAGCAGCCAAAACCACGGCGATCAGTTCTAACCATGGTAGGGAAATCCGTTTGATCGGGGCAATTCTGCATTTTGAAGTCAATAGCCGAGTGCCAGTGCTGTCGTCTTCTTCCTGGACCCTGATGTATACCGCTACACCGTAGGCACTCGCACTAGCGTGAGCAAACACGTGAAGCTGGTAGCTCGCAGACTGCGTCGATGTCACATTCAGATCACAATTGGGTAGTGAAAACATTTGCAGTCCTCTACATTCTTCGCACCAAGCGTCCCATTCATTGCGTAATGCTGCATGTATATCTTCTTCCCACGTAGTTCCGTGTTCCCAAAGCCTCTGGAACAGGAATTCCATTCTCACAAGAAATGGGGCTGGCTGTTGTCTGCGGCCCAAAGCGATTGGTGTCTTCCTTATTTTCAAGAAACTTCAGCATGGACTCAATGTTAATGTGAAGTTTGTCAGTATGAGTGTCCTACAGAAAACCTAGGACCTTTGTTGGAGCTTCTCTCGAAATTTTCTCCAAACCTGGCAGAATGTGTCACTGAAGTTTATGGTCATTTGTTGGGCATTTCTGAAGCTTCATTCCCGCTCTGCTAAGAAGAGCGTTTGTTTCTTCGAATATGCGAAAAGCTTCTTGTGAAGAGCAAACTCCAGTGACAAGATCGCCGACATAGAAGTTCTCTGATAGTTGTTTCGCAGTAGATTGCTGAGCAGGGTCAACCCACTTGATGCAATACTGTAAAGTCGCCCTCAAAATAAAAAAAAATGGGCTGGCTGCTGTAACAGAAGGAACGGGAGTCATTCTATACTCTTGGATTTTAGGTAGGGGTCCACCTGGAGTCGGTGTGCGTTTAAACCACAACGAACGTAAGGCGTTTCTGTCGTCCTCGTGAATGCCTCTCTGTCTCCAGTAAGTCCAACCTGCTGTAGTCTAAAATTCACAAGCATTATTACCATGTCGTTGTTTATCTTCGGACTTTCTCTAGGTCGTTATTCAGTAATGCGGTCCTTTTATTTGTGCTGAATTCGCGTTTTGATTTACGTTATTGAACAGAGTTGACTAGCCGAGAAAGGGCAGTTAATTAGATGGGTAGATAAATGCTCTTACTATAATTCAATTCTATATTAATCTCCAGTGAAGTATTATAAATACATTCAAAATCTTCTTTTCTGGGGTTTTACGTGCCAAAACCAGTTCTGATTATGAGGCACGCCGTAGTGGAGGGCTATGAATGAATTTTGATCACCTGGGGTTCTTTAACGTGCACTACAACGCAAGCACACGGGCGTTTTTTTTTTTTTGTATTTTCGCCTCCATCGAAATGCGGCCGGGATTCAATCCCGCGATCTCGTGCAGCGCAACTGCGCCTTAGCCACTGAGCCACCGCGGCGGGTAGCGATGCTCCACTGTGTGATGAGGCGTCGAATATTATTCTGAGTCGTGCTGCAGAGGATATTCTCGAATTACGGCATGATGTCGCATGGAGTAGCACTTGTCTGGAACGACGGCTTCGACAGGATTTTTTTTAAGTGTCCGTCAGCTACGCACTGTCTGACCGCCTCGTCGCATTGTTACATCAGCCCGGCATCTGAGCAAATACGTCGTAGTTAACAGTGCACAGTAGTCGGGGGCACAGCAACCACTCGGTTGTCTGCTAGATTCGAGCTGAGCGGCTTGCAAGGAAGTGCCGCTTCATATCGCCAGTTCTCGTACTTGATTCCTAAAGTGAATCGCTTGATTAACTCGTTATTATAATCATCGTTTGTGACTAGTTCACCGATACCAATGCTATCGAGAACCCAGAATCATTGCAGTGTGCGAGACGCGTCTGTTTCAACGCAACTAATGCGTCATTCATTTCTCCTTACCCTCCCTCCAGTGCAAGGTAGCAAACCAGAATCTTGTCTGGCTAACCTCCCTGCCTTTGCCATCCAGTTTATCTCTCTCTCTCTCTCTCTCTCTCCCTCTAGTGCGAAGCCCACAAGCGTAAGTACCAGCACGCGTAAAAAAGCTTCGGTCGCATGGTATTGATCCTTGAAACGACTACGCGAGCCCCATGTTGATAGCAACTAGTACTACACTTTCCAACTTCGTTCAGCAAGAACTTCCACATCTGGTCTGCTCCAATAAGTAAGCTTATGCCGACTCCTGCCTTTAATCCAGGAAGCGCTACCATGTCGGCAATAAACTTAATTTCGTATGGCAGTGTTTGCACAACCTTGTGCGTAGCTGGAAGTTCAGTCAGCTGCTCGCAGATTACGGAAACTTCTAACGCTTCTAAGTCATGCCTGGAATACTCGAATCGACTGGTCAACGTGATCTTAACAATGTTCAGCCGTCATTTCGATGCGCCGCTCGAACCCCCAAATACCTCAACGTCCATTTCAACGCTGCGCGATGGTGGCAGGCTCAGTTTCTAAGAGATGTCTTCTCTGGTGAAGGTTCTGTGGCTAACGTTGTCAAATACGCCTAAATCATGATTAACGGGCCATCAGCCTCAACGCGAGGAATCTTTCGAGTAGAACCTCGTTCTCTAAGTAATGCGATGACGACTTGTTCGTGGCAGTATGTAAGCTGGGGCTTTTTGCATCGCTAGACGACTGCTTGCGAATATAGTTTGGGTGGCAAACGACGGTTGCATGTTCGCCTTTACACTTAGAACGAGTCACATAGCGACGGCAGTCTCTAGAGCGGTGTCTCTTAGTTGCACACTTCAAACGTCTCCCGGCTTTGGCTAGGCGGTGTTGGCTAGGCGGTTCTTATTCTCTTGCAAGCTAATGTTCGATGGGCACGCATCTGTCGGGTGTGCCGTGGAAAGCTAAAAAAAGCTAGTACCCTTCTGTTGCGTTCGTTCGCTATGAAGGGCAGAGGCAGAAGGTAGAGAGTTGTGCAGCACGCCTCGTCGGTCTTCTTACATGCCACAATAATAGGCGTCCACAAAGCACCCTTTTTAACAGCGAAGTTGTTTAAGCCAGCCGTAATGTGTGGTTCGTATCAAAAAACTATCCAGAAATAAAGAAATAAACCTACGCGACGAGGCGGGATTCCAACCCGCGTACCGACGGTCCCGAGGCGAGTGTCGTAACCACTAGGCTATACAGCAACTTTTTTTTTTCATGGTATTTATTACGAATATAAGCGTACATGCGTAAGATATTTTCATAGCGGCCAAAACAGTCTTAGCCGCGTCTACAAGCACAAAAACACTTCACAGTACACTTATTACAGTAAGAGTTCTCTAAAAGGGAGGCAAAAGGATGCACTGCATCAACAATGAATACCAGTCTGGTTGGGAGTCTCTGTGATCATAAAAGTCTTTCAGTTGTGAAACCATGCGAATAAAATGTGACTTCGAAGATACAATTGGTTCTGCATTCCGGTCAAGCATGCGAGTTTTCCATAAACTGTGCAACGCCATAAGTAGGAGCATGTCAAAAGGCACATCTTCACATTTAGGTGGTATCAGATATCGTATTGTATAAGCATTTATACCTAGATCGTTTTTTAAAGTCCTTTGGAAAACGTCCCAAAACAATATGGCGTCCTTGCAATCAATAAAGCAGTGTTCTATAGTTTCCGGTACATTACAGAGACGACAGTTAATCGAAGATACAAAGATGCCTTTCCTATTTAACCAGGTTTTAACAGGTAACGTTTCAGTGTGCACTTTGAAGAAGAATGTTTTGGTGTGTGGAGGAATAGGCATTTTACAGACCCGTGCAAGGACGTCGTCTCCAGGTAAGCCGATGTACAGCGATCGGTATAACGGAGGTTCAAAAAGCATATCAATTAGATCTTTATACAGATTTTTCCTTGAGAGAGAGAATAAGTACTCATTTGAGAACCTCACTGCAAGAAAACGCACTGAGAGGCACACTTCACGCATGAATCCCTGCAAATATGGATGTGAAACAAAATTTGCCGAAATTACAGCAACGCTTGCAGAACATGCATTTATGCGAACCATATGATTGCGTTGGAGCATCGTCGTCTTCATCCACAGCTGGCGCGTTCGCACGCTCGTGCTCTGCAAGGTGAAGAGGTTTTGCACGCTATGAGAGCGAGAGAGAGAGAGAGAGAGAGAGACGCATTCACGGAGCGGGTCTGCTGGAACGCGTTGTCGGCATTTGGCGCTGAGCCGTGCTCCCTCAAGGGCTGCAGAAGATAGCGTCAACATTTCCCCTTTCCACATGAACCACTTACTACTGCAACGCGGTGTCGGTGTTGCAAGCTGCGCTATGTAACGCGCAGTGACGGCCGTAAGTCCGAGGCGCGCGAAAAGAAATTATCGTCATCATGAGTAATAAGATGAAAACTTCGCGCGCACTTCCGGAAAATGTTGGGCTACGATCGCCCAGCTTTGCTGTTTCAAGCGTTGCGCGGCCGAGTGCAAGGCTAAGTGTTTTTTTTTTTTTTCGTGGGCCTCTACCTCCAGGCGCACGCACTCCAGGAGTTCCCGTAGTTCCAGTTCCGTTTCCAACGATATGACTTCCACGGCGCTCGTCTTCTTCGAACGGGATCACCACCCATCGCTAAGCGCTCGCTCCCAGCAGGCCATCGCCTTCATCACCGGCCTCCTCCATGATCGGATGAGACTACTGCTGCTTCTCCTTCTCTTCCCTTCCTCACATTTTTATCTCCCACTTCCCCTTCCCCTGCCGCTGCGCCGTGCTCCCTATAGGCATCATTTTCCTTAATAAACCACTACTACTATTAATATAAAAAACGTTGCGAGGCGAGAAGGTGGTAAAGACTTCGGACGCTGCTCGACGAGTGTCCCGCTCTGATCTCGCCGAAAACCTCCGAGCCGCCCCCAGAAGCACCGGCAACATGCAGTCAACAACGCCGCGCGCGTTCGGTGCGAACGCGGGCAAAACACCGACGGCGTCGACAACAGTGCTGCGCGTTGCTGGTGCTGCTGCATGTTCAGGTTTATACAGCTGATAAAAGTACTATCCTTACTCCGTATAGCTCTCTACTAATTTACTATCGCCATTGATGTTTCGCCTTTCGGGTGAAACTGCGACATTTTGTGCGTGCGTGCGTGCGTGCGTGCGTGTGTGTGTGTGTGTGTGTGTGTGTGTGTGTGTGTGTGTGTGTGTGTGTGTGTGTGTGTGTGTGTGTGTGTGTGTGTGTGTGTGTGTGTGTGTGCGTGCGTGCGTGCGTGCATGCGTGCGTGCGTGCGTGCGTGCGTGCGTGCGTGCGTGCGTGCGTGCGTGCGTGCGTGCGTGCGTGCGTGCGTGCGTGCGTGCGCGCGCGCGCTGTACTGCTGCTGCTGCTGGGCGGGATCAGGGACCACTGTCAGGCACTCATTCCCTGTTGTCCCTGCATCAGCTGAGATTTAACATAGTTGCATGGAATAAATGCAAATCCAAATAATTTCTCGGGCCCCCATGGTTCCCTTATTGTAATAGTAATTCGCAATACACATGTATACAGACACCAGCTCTTGGCTGGAACGTCTAAATAAATTTGCGCTCCTTTAAGTGCACCTACCTATGCATATATATCAGTGAAGCGAATAACCACAGGAGCCGGCACAGAATAGCTGTGCCAGTCTTCTGCACAGACTAAGGCTGGGGGTAGCGTTTACGCGCGGATACGTGCACCTCATGCGACGCACCGAGTCTCCAGACTGTGAGTTGTGCCATGTAAATGAAACTATAGGCCATGTGCTTTGTGACTTCCCTAAGTACGTGGAAGAGCGTCAAAGGTTGAAGAATGACCTTACGCGCCTCGACAGCCCACCATTGTCGGAGGAAGTTATTTTAGCCCCTTGGCCAGACGCGCAATCGAGTTTCAAGGCCATCCAGGCGCTACTGAACTTTTTAAAAAGTACGGGCCTGGACTGTAGGCTTTGAGAATGCCAAATTGCTTGCCATATGTGTTACATCCTCCTCCTCTCGTCATCGTCACCCATCATGCGCCTCTTTCTTCCCTCTGCCCCTTCCCCCAACGCCGAGTAGCTGGCTAGAGGAATTTACCTCAGGCCGACCTCTCTGCATTTCGCATCATTAAACTTCTCTCTCTCTCTCTCTCTCTAGTTAAAAAAATAAAAGCACATAGGGAAAACATATAACAGGACTTTACAGACGTTCCGGCCGGGGCCCGGCCTTCATCTATATATATATATATATATATATATATATATATATATATATATATATATATAGACAGAGAGAGAGATCCGGTTGCTTGCGGTCTTCCCCCCCCCCCCTCCCACCTCCTCAGGAATTAGGTAGTAAGCCACTGGTACGAGGGTAGCCCGGCATAAATATCGTTGTTTGAAGCTTCGTTCTCCATGCTGTAAGTGGCACGCCGAACACGATGAGAAAAATTTGCTCGATTTCAGGTTTCAGTTAGATGAAATAAATGGCTATCTGTGAATTCTGTTTGTTGTACTGCTCCATTCACCATTGACAATAAGCAATGTAAGCTTACTTGTTTGTAAGTGTTCTTTTTTTTTGCCATTTGGGGCCTCTCGGTCACCTTGCTACATAATAAAGATGTCTCTTGAACCTCTAATCATATCAGAGTACCGTACACACGAATGCCGCCTCGGCAGCGGTAACAAAGCGCCCAAAACCAGCGATCGAGCAGCACGACCTGCCCTACCAGCCACGACTGCAGCGGCCATATTGCACACTACGTATCATACTCATGATATTTGTTTCAATTCTGACAGCGCCATCTCTCGGTAGTATACTTTAGTTCACGACGTCACCACTACTCTTGTTTCCATTGCACTGTGGAAGGTACAGTTGCCTTCTCTAAGTATTATAGGGGTTCTGTGGTAAGACTGTCATTTTGCTAATTTAGAGGCGTTATGTACTAATACAGCTTAACTTAACATTTCTCGTTAGTGTCCAGTCATTATAAGATGACACAAAGCGTTGAAAATAACTTCGATAAGGTAGAAACTTGGACCGGTTGGTGCAGCCTAGTTCAAGTTCTGGAATTCTAACTAAGCGCTGGTTCTCCGGAATACGAACTTTGAAAAGAAGATGGCGTAAATGAGTATGACCTTCCGCCACGAAATGCATCCCTCAAGTTATCGAGCAATGTCAGTGACTCATCATGTCGATTCACCTTTTCGTGCCATACTGTAGTTATATTAAAAAGGTTTTGAGAACAGCTCACCAGCCATTTCTTTTTGTTTTGAGCAGCTCGAGAATTTGAATAAAAAACCTTTCTCGTACTTCAGTGTAGACATTTGGGCTTGTTGGTATAACATGTTTGCAGATAATCTTAATGTAGCGCAAAAACACACGGACGTAGAAGAGGAACGGAGACACACACTGTGTGTCTCCGTTCCTCTTCTACGTCCGTGTGTTTTTGCGCTACATGAAGATTATCTGCAAACATTTCTCGTACTGTGAGTTCGTCCATGGCACTTCGCTGTCACATGAAGTTAAACAATAAATCTAGATGGCCTTGTTCATTAGCACTGCGACCTATTTTATTTGGTACCTCTTTCACAAAACCATGGAAGAGATTTTTGTACTCAGTAGTTTTCAGTATTTAGAGTGCTTTATTACGTGAAATGGCGCCACAATGCGCTCTCTGCGAAATGGAGATCGTATACTGCAGAGAAATCTGGTAGAAAGTGCAATAAAAACAGAGACTTGTACTCGTCAGTCTAGTAGAATACCTACGAAATGCGGTCAAGTTATTTATGTATTCAGATGATATCTGCGTGCATGGCTCCAAAAACGTGCAACGTCAATATTAACATATCTTAGCGGACAATACCTCTAGGTCTCCCCAGAATAATGTGCCCTGCTCGCGTTTAGCCGGAGGCGATTGACCTCGTACGCCACATCTATCAACGAACACAATATCTCTTGTACCAGGAAGTACAAATTCGTAGGGGCAATCATCGACCATGACCTCTGTTGGAGTCATCATGTGACTTCCCTTAAAAGCGCATTACAGCCATTTCTCTCTCTCTTTTTTTTAACACGAAAGTGTTTTATGCCGGGGTCCACCAAGACTTCACTGACGTATTTCCGTCACGGAAATACGTCATAGAACATAATACAAAGAAAGAAACCAGAAGAAAAAGTTCCACAAACATGCAAAATTTGGAAATCGAACCCACGACCTGTCGGTCCGCGACGATAGATCGCCGAGCGTTTAACCCATTGCGCCACAAACGCACTTGCAGAGAGCTACACAGACGCGCCTTATATATCTAACACTCCTCCGTGTACCCGCGCTCTTGCTCGGGGCGGTGCCGCCGCCTACGAGCAGGAAAGAGAAGTACTGCATTATGACACTAACGCGCACCGACAGTGAACGCTTCGGTGGTCTCAGCACTACGACGCCTCGATGCCAGCATTCGAAGGGACGCTGGCATCAAGAAGCACTACCAACGCCACCTAGGTGGCGTTCACCGTACTCAGCACAGCGGAGCGTGGCCTCCGCAATTAGCTCTGAAAATGTTTCTGAAGTTGATCGCGGAGGCTGCAATTACGACGCGCTGTACGCGCTGATTTGACTCGGTGACGATTCAGTTACGTGCTTTGTCTTGCGCGTTGTATTAGTGTGTCAGTTACGTGCTTCGTCTTTCGCGTTGTGCTAGCGTGTGCAGCGTAGTGCAGCTTCCATATGCACGACGGTTGCTCATGGTCATCGACGTTGGTAGTCGTGATGGAGGAGACGTGCCACCAGGCGTCAGCGTGGGTGCATCAACGCCTAAGGGCGCTTTAGCCACAAAACACCAATAGACATTATATATCAATGTGCAATAAACATTACACTACTTCTGTGAAGACACGTTTCACTTTCGTGTTCTATACCGATTCCTATATAAGAGGGATCAACCACATTTTTTTTTTCAAGTTTCAGAAGAACCTGGGGTATTTCACAGTACACGCGATGATGCAACTGTGCAGGACGCTCTTTCTGGGGTGTCGACTATACAGCTTGCCAATATTGGCAAACACCTGCTGAATTAACATCCGTAAAATCGAAAGTGCACAAACCCAGGTGCTTAGGGCTTGTCTTGGCATGTCACGATGTACCTCAACAGAAACCATTCCAATTGTGCATAGCTACCGAACCACGACTTACACTAAGAGCACACGTCAGGTACCTTGCTTGCCCCACTTCCCATCATCTCACCTCATTGCCAGGCGAGCGAACAAGTGCCTATTCTTGTCAAACAATATTGCCGTATCGTGCGTGTCTTCCATTAGATTATACAGCTTCAGCGAGAGTGCGAGAGTGCGAGAGTTCCGGTTGTTCCTTGGATGAATGGTTCAGCCACAAGTTCAATTGACAGTACCAGGCATATGGACAAAAGCCCAAATGTCATCACCAGATCTCAAGCAACTTTCGCTGCTCTTGCTGTACAAGGCATACAACGACCACACAAGTCTGCACAATGGTAGTCCGACCACCGTGGACGGATTTGCCAGATAAATGACTTTTCCAGCGAAAATCACCACCTTAAGGTTTCACACATCTCATCAGGTGTAGTCGACAGCTGCGGAGCTAGGTTATCTTTGTAGCGCACTTCGTTAAATCCGTGAGGACGCCAAAAATGGAGTGTTTCAAGCAAGTCCAAGGCAGCTCTAAATTAATTGTTCGCTTTCGCGATCGTTCGCGATCAAATCCCTGCCGCAGCGACCGCATTTCGATGGGGCAGAAATGCAAAAACGCCTGTGTACCGTGCGTTAGATGCACGTTAAAGAACCCCAGGTGGTCAAAAATAATCCGGAATCGCCTACTACGGCGTGCCTCATAATTATATCGTGGTTTTGGCACATAAAACCCCACATTTTTTTTCTTTTCAGCGAAGCTGTATATGGCTGGGTTCTGGTGGATCGCGTCCGCGGACAAAACCACGCGTAGAACAACAAAGTGGGCCGATCCTGGTGATAGTGCAGAAAGGGTTCAAGCTCAATGAAACATACCCCTGTGGGCTCGGAGACCTGTAACACGCCCTTGAACTATCCTTGTCACACGTGAGATCCAAAGAGACAAAAACAATGCGCCGGAGCGATGAACGCTGTTGCCCAAACGCTAGTCTATGACTATGCGTGTCGAAACGTCAGTGATACAGCGTAATAGTGTAACAACCAATAGTTGTGTCTCATTCTCTCTTGACATTTCTCTAGCGACAGTTGCCCCTTGGACTCGGTATGGGTAAGACCCGTGTCGCTCGCTCGGAAGAGGAAGAGCGCGCCTTCAAGGAGCACCGGCGCGCTCAACAGCGCGAATGGGCGCGAAAGCGACGAGAAGCCGAACGCGCAGCGGCCCGACGTGCTGCGGCCGATGGTGCAAGGTGGTGTGAATCTAGTCGCTTAAACTCGCTTTCACTCGCACATACAGCATATGGCGCGCAGCCACGCAATCATGTTATGTGTTGTGTCTTTTAAACTATTTAGCATAACCACCAAATTTTAAAATAATTAAACAAACCCAACAGCTTCGCTGGTCTTCCACCTTCATATAGTGGAAGGGCTCTGAATTTTTTAGTCCCTACCTCCTGTATTTCTACTTTCTTTCGTGTGTTGGAAAGAGAATGTGATTGTGAAGAAAAAGCTTTCTTTTTTCGCTATTCCCGTCTTCTCCCTTACTGTATTCCCGCAGTGTAAGGTAGAAAATTGAAGCTTTTATTCTGGTTAACCTCCCTGCCTTTCCAATCTCATTTCTGTCTCTCTATCAAAAAGAAATCGGTCAAGTCAATCGCGAATCATTTGTTTATCTAACGATGATATAAATTGTTGCTCCACGACCCTGCTTGGCGTTGAAACCATTACTTTCGAGGGAGGTGTGGTGTGAAGTAGGTCCCATATTACGACAGTATTTGCGGACGAGAATTAAAATAAGCGCGGTGCAGAAGACAGGAGAAAGTGTTCGCAAGTATGTAGCTCGCGAGTGAAAGGCTTGTGGCGTGCACGATTCTCAAGACTCAGGCGGTCAGCCATACTTCACTGGAAGTGCAACTGCAGTAGAGAGAAGCAGACGCCGCAGGTCACTTGGTCTCTGTTCCAATCGTTCCTGCCCCGACGAATGGTGCAGAGAACCTGGCGTGGTAACAGCGTGGTCGAGCAGCCCTCAGGGCCTGCACGACTCTCGCTAAGGATGACGTGGTGAACATCCTGATCTATCGCCGCGCGAGCGCGAACTGTCTTCGCTGGAATTCCTGGACATCACTGAACTATATCTTTTAGTTTAGCAAAGTTTCTCTGCGTTTAGTATTCTCGTCGGTCAAGGATGTCCGTTGTCTTGTGGTCATCTACACACTGACTTGTGTCGAGCGGTGTTCTTTGGCGAGTGCTCATCCCCCAATAACAACAAAAGCCACAACAATAGCGTCGACTTCTTTCCACTCGACTTAACATGATCTTTGTGGCGCAAAAAGTCGAAAATAACAGATAGCAGTTAGAGGGACGAGAGGAAAGGAACGACGAGCGCTACACCAATACATATGTCCTTCTTTTGTAAGTATAGTTGGTTGTCAAAAATAATAAAAGCACACTTTGAGATAGGCTTCCAATAAGGCAAGAAAATTTTCAGAACTAAGACCAATTGCATTCTGAAATTCCGATTCACCCGATTATCGTTGCGTACTTTGATAGCAACAAACATTTCGCGATGTGGAATAGAGTAAAATCATTCTTCTATATTCACAGAAAAGCCAAAGCCAATGTTAAGGCTGTCACGAAAAAAGCTGGTGATTTCGTCGGATTTAGTAATTAGAAAAGGATCAGCGACATTAAGGTGCTTGAGGCACGTCAACAGAAATCTGCTAACCTCGAGTTGCCAAGTGCCACGCTCACTAACAACAGCCCTGAAAGGGGTATCCAGCCTGTGCGTTATTGCACTATGAAACAGAGGAAGTGAGTCACTCTTGCAATTTTCTGTGCTTTTTTTTTTGCAAGTTCTTTAGGTTGTTCGCAGAAAGAAGAAAATCTTGCTTCAAGCGTGATGTCCTAGGGGGGAATAACGGAATAACGAATATTCCTTCGTTATATTTTCTTATAACGAAGGAAGACCTTAGTACTCCATCTGATTTTAGGAAACACTGTGGGGTGTTTGAAGCGCTGAAAATGAGGATTTTACCAAAGTTCCGACGCTTGCACAATGTCACCACCATCCCAGCCCATGACGACATCTCAGTGATACGGCAAGTGGTTAAAGAAGAGCTCGCGCACCTTAAAGCTTTTGACGACGCTCATGCGTGCCGTCAATGTGCATTTGACTACCGCTGTCATGTGCTACCAGCTACCTGGGCACGTCAGAGCTACCGAGAGCCCCGCATGGACTATGCTGATCGTCCGGAAAGCAGGAACTTGCGACCACAACCACCAAGTCTGGAACGCCGGCAAGATACAACACAACGATTTGTTCCTCGGGCTCCTCCCACCTGCAACCAGCCTGCGAGTTCGTTTTCACCCGTGACACCGGTGTCAGACAGGCCGCGATTCCCGCATTTGCTATAGCTGTGGAGTGGCTGAACACATTACTAGGTATTGCCACCGCCGCCATCAGCGAGCTCCACTAGTTAATGCCTATACAACCCGTGTGCCCGCTGAGGAGCCTTGGCCGTTTCCTAGTTTATTTCAACGGCTGCTGTGCGGCCGCGCGAACCATAGTCACTCCCCGGTCTACAAGCGCAGCCTCACACCACCGCCGACACAACGGCGCTCTTCGTCACCGCGTCGTCGGACGTTGTTACCGCCCCCGCTGGGAAACTAGCTGATGCGACCGACGGGCGTGAGGCCGCAATACATTCATCTTCATCAAGACCCCCTTGTGCAATAATGTTTAAAAACAAAGTGTGTGTTTCAGTGGACCATGCGAGTACGCTTGCTTTAGTTGATACCGGCACTGCAGTTTCGGTTATGAGGCTATCTTTCAAAAATCGTCTTGGACAAAAGTTACGCTACCTTTCGCGGAGTTGGTGGGGAAATGCTACGCCCCCTTGGTGTTTGTTCTGTTTAAATTACTGCACGAGACCAGACATTTAGGAGCGAATGTCACCAGTGATGATTATACTCGATTGTGGACAGTGAACGTTTCAACCCAATCCATAACTTCGCCGCCGGTAGGACTTAAACTGGTAAGCTTTGTCGGACAAGCTATTGTCAGCGTCCTAACGGTCCAAATGTCAACTACCGGAAAGAAATCCAACCCTGATTCCAGCCATGATTTTTCTGCAGACTTTAAGCGCATGATTAACGAGTCGCTGTCTCGTCGACGAAGCAGCAAGGAAAGCCCACGATGAAGTAAACCTTGTTTCAGCACCTTTAACGACGATTGACGCAGTCCAACACTTAAGCAAGTTAGCGCACCGTATGACAGTGGAGAAGTGGCACACACCTGAATTCACCCGGCATCGATTGCATTCTGTCGACCCGACCTGCAACTGCGGCTGTTACCTGGGCTTCCACGAAGTGAGGAAACAATGCTGTGCCGCTTACGCTTGGGCGTTGCATTCACCAATGCATATACGTGTTAGATTGGAATGGCTGATAGCGCCGAGTGTAATGCCTGCGATGTCGATGAGACTATAGAACACCTACTGTGCTACTGCCCATCGTTTGAAAACGAAAGACATGACCTCTGCCCAGCTCTAAATCAGTTGGATAGAGATCCGTTCACCTTGAACAAGATCTTGGGACCATGGCCTCGGATATCGCATCTACAAAAGGCCATAGAAGCACTGCTGCGATTTTTAAAAAACTACAGGATTGAGTGACCGTATATGATCCGGACTGAACCACTGTCAGTTATATAGAGCAGAAAACTGCTGCCACGTCAACGATATCCACAGTGGACTTTCTCTTCTTCTCCTAATCTTTCCCTCCCCCTTTCCCTTCCCCCAGTGTAGAGTAGCAAACCGGGCTCAGTCCTGCTTAACCTCCCTGCCTTTATTTATTATTTTCCCTCTCTCTCTCTCTCTCTCTCTCTCTCAATGAGTGCTCCCTCGCTACGCCAAAGTGTTTGGTTTTGCTCGAGACCAACGGGTGTCCCATTCAACACCGGCGTCCGGTATGCAACACCGCATCCCTACAGGGCAAGCAACGCCAATTCGTCAGAAGCCTTATCACGTTTCACCTTCAGAGAGAACAGTCACTGCCGAGCAGGTCGAAGAAATGTTGCAGAAGGGTGTGATCTAGGAATCACGTAGCCCCTGGGCTGCTTCTGTGATCCTAGTCAAGAAAAAACACAACTCATGAAGTTTTCGTGTGTGCTATCACCGCCTCGGAATACTTCAAACGACAAGCTACTGGCGCTTGGTCTACACAACACGATTGAAGAATTAACCGAAGCACAGCTACGAACACAAGAAAATCGCCTGCTCCAGACTCCAACAGGCAGAGAAGTCTTAAGCAAGTTAGGGCGTGATGCACTAATATAAAAACATCAAGAAAGTAATGAGATACCCAACGAACTTAGATAATGCTACACGGTATCCCCCATACCAAATAACATGGATCCTACCCTGCATGCTCGGAGAAGAACGGCTAGGGCACAATATATAGAAAAAAAATGACAAACTACATCAATAGGGCAAGATTCACTGACGCTGCGCCTTATCAGACAGATGCAAGGAAGGCGGTGGCAGTGGTCACGGATCGTAGAGAGAAAATTACAGCCTGCGCTTCAATACATCGCGCTTCTACAACAGCAGCAGAAGAGGTTGCACTTGCGCTCGCAATAAAAGAGGGCTGGACGCGAAAATCTCCATTAACAATAATCACAGACTCACAGAAAGCTTGCAGGAACTATCTAAGGGGCAAAGTTGGAGCACAGGCGCTCCGAATACTTGTCGGGACTGGATGGGACCCCACGGTTCAATACATCCAAACTGTGACCTGGGCACCGGGGTACGAGGGTGTCACCGGGAACCTGCATGCGGACGAGGCGGCTCGAGGCTTTACAAATCACCGTGCCGCCCCAGACTCTGCAATAGAGGACCCTACACCCCTAGACCCTTGATTTGCAACAATTCTGAAATACTTCAGAGAAAATAGAAAGATCTATCCACCCCCGCACGGTAAACTCAGCGCTGCGGAGGCAACCGTGTTGCGAAGATTACAGACGAACACCTACATAAATTTGCACACACTCCACCTGATCTACCCCACGGCATACAGAGACATATGCCCGTGGTGTGTAGCAACACCAACACTCTTTCACATCACGTGGGATTGTGCAGAACACGGAGAAGAACACGAAGCAAACGGCACGTGGAACGAATGGGAGGCGCTGCTGTCTAGCCCGGCCCTGGAAGGTCAGCTACGACTGATCCAACGAGCTGAGCGGATGGCCCGTGCTAGTGGGGCCTTGGAATAGGGGCACCACCCTGCTGGACAAACTTCGTCTTTAACCCCCTACCCCCTCTGTGGACTGGGGTAGGAGCTTGTCCGGTTTCTGAATATAATAAAGCTTTTACTACTACTACTATCGCCGCCTAAACACCGTCACAAAGAAAAAGCGTGTACCCGCTTCCACGAATAGACGACACCGTCGACTGTCTCCACTCCGCGTCGTATTTCTATTCTATTGATTTACGATCAGGGTGTACGCAAATTCCAATGCACCCATCAAACAAGGAGAGGACAGCCTTGTAACACCCGACAGCCTCTTTGAGGTCAGCGTTATGCCCTTTGGCTTGTGAAACGCTCCAGCGACATTCGAGCGACTTATGGACACGGTGATCCGCTGGACTCAAATGTGAAATTTGCATGTGCTATTTATATGACGTCATTATATACGGCAGGACATTTCACGAGCACAATCAGCGCCTGTCGGTCGTTCTTGACTGTATTCAGCAAGCAGGCCTTATTTTAAACTCCCAAAAGTTACATTTCGGTGAGCGTCAAGCCCTTGTACTAGGCTCTCTGGTGGACAAAGACGGCATACGACCAAACCCTGAGAAGATTGCAGCGGTTCGCCACTTGCAGCAGCCACAGACGGTGAAAAACCTGCGAAATTTTTTGGGGGTCCTTGCTCAGGTTTCCGGTGGTTCATCAAGAATTTCGCATGGCTTGCCTCTCTCCTGACGTCTCTCCTTCACAAAGACACCCCACCCCATACTTGCGGACTGCTGACTGCGAGTCTGCGTTTCAACAGCTGAACTTCTTATTGACTTCTGGACCAATTCTGTGGCATTTTGATCCGGAAGCGTCAACCGAGCTGCATACTGACGCCAGCGGTGTGGGTGTTGGCGTTGTGCTTTTTAAGATCTGCGGTGGTCGCCAGCATGTCATTGCCTATGCCAGTCGGACACAAGAGCGGAGAGAACTACAACATTACTGAACTCAAGTGTCTAGCAGTCGCCTACGCCATTCAGAAGTTCCGTCCGTATCTGCATGGCCGCGCATTCACGATATTCACTGACCATCATGCACAATATATGTTGGCTCGTTGAGCTGCGCGACCCGTCTGGCCGGTTGGCCCGCTGGGCGTTGCGCCTTCAAGATTACAGCTTTTCCGTCACCTACACGAGCGGACGATGTCACATGGATGCTTATTGCCTATCCCGCCTCCCTTCGCCGCACAATAAGGCTAACAATGATCACTTCGACGACTATCTAGTTTCTATCACCCCCCCGAGTTTCCAAACCTCAGTACCTTCGAGAGCGAGCAACGTTGCGACCCTACCTTGAAAGCCCTACTGGCAGCTGCACGTGAACCAGCAGGAACAACACTGTTTACTTTTCGTAATAGCATGCTGTACAAAAAAATTATCCGCTGATGGCCCTCCATTGCTCCTAATTATGCCCAAAAACCTGCACACTGCAGTCCTTCGTTTAATGCACGACGATATCACGTCCGGGCACCTTGGCTTCGCACGCGCACTACACCGACTTCGCCAGAAATCTTTCTGGCCCAAACTCTGGCAAATAACGAAACAGTATGTCGCCAGCTGTACTGTTGGTCAGCGCCACAAGCAAACGACGACGGCTACAGCAGGCTATTTGCAACCAGTTAGGCCACCGATATTGCCCTCTGAAAAAAAAAAAAAAACGCTTAACCTTAAACTCGACCGCGCAACGCTTGAAACAGCGAAGCTGGGCGATCGTAGCCCATCATTTTCTGGAAGTGCGCGCGAACTTTTCATCTTATTACTCATGATGATGATAATTTCTTTTCACGCGTCTCGGACTTACGGCCGTCACTGCGCGTTGCATAGCGCAGCTTGCAACACCGACACCGCGTTCCAATGCCGATACCGCGTTCCAGGAGACCCGCTCCGTGAATGCCTCTCCCTCTCTCGCTCTCATAGCGCGCAAAACCTCTTCACCTCGCAGAGCACGAGCGTACGGACGCGCCAGCTGTGGACGAAGACGGCGACGCTCGAACGCAATCATATGGTTCGCATAAATGCATGCTCTGCAGGCGTGGCTGTATAGCCTAGTGGTTACGACGCTTGCCTTGGGTCCGGGGGTACGCGGGCTGGAATCCTGCCTCGGCAAGAAAGTTTATTTTATTTCTTGGTAGCTTCTTGCTACGCACCACAAATTACGGTTGGCTTAAACAGCTTCGCTGTTAAAAATCAGGCAAGTTCGCACTCAGTCGCGCAAAGTTTAGGCACAGCGAAGCTTACTGGCTGCTACTGCTAGGTATTAACTTGGTTGCTGCTAGGTCTTAACTTGGTTTAACTTAACTACACATGTAGGAAGGTATTCTCGAGCGATCATTTTCGGAGGTACCTTCCCTTTCGTGACATTTCGCGTGACTAGCGCTGGACGCGTCGGCGCCTACCAGCGACAGCGTACCTGGCATGCCACAAACGCAGGCAGGCTAACCAGGGCTGGCACAGTGCCAAGAACGCTGCTGCTTGCCGACGCCGAACGCGTTGGAGGCTAGCCGCTCGATATCAATCGGTCAGCATCGCTGTGTCTTGAGCTTTGCGCGGCCTAATGCAAACCCCCCCCCCCCCCCCCACACTCTTTTTCTCTCCAGGTTCAGCGCGCTGCGGAAAGCAGAGAGGCGGGGGTCAGGAAGGCAGGGAGCTGGCGAGCAGGAGACCGCGTACGCATGCACGCGGTCTCCTCCTCCACCTCCGAGTTGCCATGGCTACGGCGCGGTAATTTCTTGGCACGCACCACAAATTACGGCTGGCTTAAACAGCTTCGCTGTTAAAAGTCGACATCGTCTTGCTCGGCCCGCTTCCGAAAACGTCAGCTGGCTACCGCTGGATTATACTGCACATTGATTACTTAACTCGCTACACGGAAACTGCGGCATTTCCATCTGCCACTGCAGCAGATGTTGCATCACGTCATACTACGTCACGGCACTCCACGGGCTGTCATCAGTGACCGTGGACGGCACCGCCGACGTCATTGAAGAATTTCTACGGCGTTGGGGTTCTGCTTATCGTCATGCCATCTGTTACCACCCGCAAGTTTGCGGACGAATCGAAACCTTAGCAACATGCTATCAATGTATGTCCCCGCTGACCACAAAAATTGGGACGTGGTCTTACCTTTTGTTAGGTAAGCGTACAGTACTATCAAGCATGAAGTTACTGGACATGCGCGGTTCTTTCTGCTGTACCACGCACTCCCCAGAGCTTTCTGGGCACTGTTCTACATTTCTCGTATCAAGAGGATCCTTCAATCGCCCAAACTCTGTGCCGTGCTGAAGAAGCACGTCGACTGGCGCATCTTAGGATGTTGTCCTCACAAGGCCACAGCAACACTCGCAACGATGCCCGGCATATCCCCGTCAGCTTTACTCTCGGTGACTATGTTTGGTTGTGGACACCTGTTCGCAAAAAGGGATTGTACCGCAAGTTTCTCGCGACTTAATCTGGATCATTCGTTATACTCACTCGCTTGAGTGATGTCATTATGTTGTCGCCAAAGTAATCGGCGTTCATGCGCGACGCAAGTTGTTCGCGTAGTCACACTCTAGCACTGTCATCACAGGGCCCGCTCAGCGAGCTTCGTGTGCCTCCGGCGGAAATGTCGCAGCACTGCGCGACTGAGCGAGAGAAAGAAGAAGCAGAGGGGGGCGCGTGAGCTCAGCTGTGCTCCGCGCCGCCTGGTCCTCCCCTGTGGCTTCCTCCTGGATCTCGTTTCACCGTGTAAATAAACATCTTTCGTAACAATATAACATTTATTACTGCGCATGCGCCTGCAAGGCAATGAAATAACGCGAGAAAAGATCGGGATTGCGTCAGTTAAGACGAAACAAATGTACAAGAGAAACGAGAAAAGCTCTCCAAGAAATACAAATTGTTGTTATCTCTAGAATATGCGAATGGCTGATGGTTTCGTACCAAACTGGTTTCACAGTGGTTCATACCTCCTTTCCTGTTTCTCTTGTAATTGTTTTCAGACTAATGGAGACATGGTTGTATGCCAATACAAGAAAATGCCGCGGGAATGATCGGTGTTTTAATAGCTATAAACCGAAAAAGCAGCATGCTGCCCTCACTGCTCTGGACAAATATTTGCCTTAAATAGCGTGCTGTATGAGTTAAATGTTAGCCAGAAATTTAGCATATGCTGCCTGGACTATGTAATGATTATAGATGGTCGAACAAGGAATGACGCTGCAGCAAGTGTTTCGACAAGAACACTTCCCTTTGCCAAGGCAGCAACGTATTTTTGCTCTGGCAAAGTCTCCTGGTCGAAGCGTTGGTTCCAGCGACATATCTGTTCGGCCACTGTTATCACTTCAAGCCTCCCTCTTCCTGTAAACTTCTCTCTTGTATGGATTTCCACACTATGTATGCAACATTAGTCAATTTTCATGTGACATTGGCTCCGACGACCAAGCAGTACTGCCTTTGGCAGACCATTCAACGGGCATTCAACGGAGACTTTCAACGCACACCATTAAACATGGGCATTCAACGAATGCCCGTGTTGCGCGCAGACGTAGTTCTTCACTTTCAACCTAAGTTATCCCAAGCCTGGTAAAGTG